>NC_051177.1:123221053-123264972 GCF_013339695.2 Rhipicephalus sanguineus | reverse complement strand
GGGAAAAGACGAGAAAGACAAAAGAAGAAAGAAAGAAAGAAAGAAAGAAAGAAAGAAAGAAAAGAAAGAAAGAAAGAAAGAAAAGAAAGAAAGAAAGAAAGAAAGAAAGAAGAAAGAAAGAAAGAAAGAAGAAAGAAGAAAGAAAGAAGAAAAAAGAAAGAAAGAAAAAAGAAAGTAAGTACGCGCCGCATTGCTCTTCGTGCAGTCAATCGCGTTTCACATAACATTGGCAGCGGACTACAAATTCCCTTTTCCTGTCTCTTTTTAATATCT
Organism: Rhipicephalus sanguineus; assembly: GCF_013339695.2. Lineage (NCBI taxonomy): Eukaryota > Metazoa > Arthropoda > Arachnida > Ixodida > Ixodidae > Rhipicephalus > Rhipicephalus sanguineus. The sequence continues at coordinate 123,264,699 of NC_051177.1, read as the reverse complement.
GGTGTCACGGAGGCGCGACAAGCGCAGTTGTATTTTTATATTACTTTTTTCTTATTGATGCACTTAAAAGGACATAACTGCCATTTCGTCATGGCCGGACAGAACGTTCAAACGTCGCTCTAACGTCGTGACAACAAAAACGCAGTGGCCATCGAAAAGCGCGCATAAAATTCGCGTGTGATATTGGCCGCGCAGCCAGGTTTCGTTACCCAAGAACGCCGTTACATCCCTGTTGCGGTCTTAACTTAGAAGTGCTTTCCTGCATGAAGTCAGAAACTCCACCGATCCTCGCTCACGCCGTGATTTCACGCACGCAGCATGACTGAAACTATACGCGCGGGCGACGGCTCTATTTACGTAATAACGTGTCTCATCACGCGATACAAAATAAGCAAAAAGGGAGTCTTGAAATCAGTTTCTGACAGGCATCGAGCCACAAAGACTTTACTGTACAGCGATCAAGGGACGCTCAGCTAGGATGCTCCAAGCAGAATGCTCTGAACTGAGGTCGCTGTCATTTGTACTCTAAACCAAGCAACGTATCATTGTTTGTTGCCGCTTTTAATTGATCGTCAAGATGAAAGGAGAAACAAACAAAAATAAAGATAAACGATCACGCATTGAAAGGGTCGTCGACACCTCCGAACCAAATTTTATCGCGCTGGCTCCTTTGCATGCAGGAAACGATGGTTCTACGTGCTCGGGAAGTATTGAGTATTCGAGGAGTCGTGGAAACTAGACTCAAACGTTCCGTTTTCTGCTAAAAAATGAGAGGGAAGTAAATGAAACAAAGACCGCAACCACGAACGAGTCGAAATTCGCAGCCCGCACGAGATTTGGAAGCGCGCTCTCCGCCTCCGTTAGGCTTAGCAACTTCCTGAGCCGAAAAGGGGGAGGTTTAGTGGCGGGCGCCGCTTCTTTGCGCGAGCAGAAAAAATCATCTATAGACTGCCGGAGTACAGACGTAAGCAAAATAGTAAAACGGCACTGTGAGAACAAATTTGCGAAGATCGGTTATAGTTGGCGCCTATGATGCTCTTTTCGTGTATAGATGTATATAAGTGCGCAAGCAGAGACCGACCCCCGTAGCTGCGGGCGAGCTTTCGGAGTTGTGTAGGTGTCGCACCGGGTTTCGTTTCTCCCCGAAGCGACAACACGAAAGGCACACCAGTCCCATTCAAAGCGGCTGACGTGGGATTTCGCTCGCTCGTGGCTGCGATCCTCTATAGAACTGCAATGGGAGAGCTGCGCCGTAGTTACGGCGCTCTTACGATGCAAGCGAGGGACGAAACAGCGCGAGCGGCGGCCACCGCGAGGCCTAGCGACTCCGGAAAGCAGCGGAGAGCGCGCTATCGCGGGGGGTTGCAACGGAGCTGTACTACTCACTTGAGGATCTCCTTCTCTCGGTCTTCCTCTTCCTTCTGTCGAGCCATGACGGACTCGATGATTCGGCGCTCTTCCTCGGTCAGGTGGCTCAGGTCGGCATGGGCGGAGGCCCGCGCCGCTCATGGGGGGCCCCCGCCGCTTTCGGCGCCGCCGACGTCATGCCACGAGCCGCCGGCGGCAGCACGGAGCCGAGGGGCCCCTTGGGTCCTCCGAACAGCGGGAACGAGAACACGCTGGCTGCCGTCGGACGCACGCCGCCACCACCGCGACGCTTCATTGGGCAGCTACGGCGGGGCCGGCCTCGCGAGCCACTGCCGCCCGCCGGCGCAGCCGACCACACATCATCGCGGGCCGCGGAAAGCGGCGGCGGCACGGCTCGCGCGCGGCTCGCGCGCTGTGAGCGCGCTCGCTTCTTTTCTCACGCCGCTGGCCGCAAAGAGAGCCCGCTTAGGCCTTCTTGGCCGCCCGAGACGACGACGCGCTCACCGCACTGCTCACCCCACATGCGGGAACCAAAACCAGGCCCCGTCGATCAAGCATGGAACACAGCGCACTCGGGACAAGCAGGGGGGCCCCCCTCTTTTCCTTTCCACGCACACAAGACGACGAAGACGACGACGCGTGGTCCCCACGTCCGCACTGTACAAAAGGTACCGCGCTCACTTCGCGCCACCAAAAAGAACACAACCAAACGCGGTGATTCGGCACCCGCGGCTGCTGTGTGCCTGCGCTGCTCGGGCTGCCGAGGGGACGGCAGCGGCGCAGGCGGTGGGCTTCTCCTGACGTCAACGCGCCGACGCCGCGGCCAATCGACGCGCCACACTTCCGGGCCGTCACGCTCGCCCGCGCGCGTCACTTCCGCCGTCGCTGCTGCTTCCGGCACAGCCGTGACCCGAGCGTCTTCAATGGAATGCCGCAGCCGCGGCTCCAGCCGCGCGCGCAGACGACGCGACGCACGTTTCTCGAGTCACGAGAGACGAAAGCGCAGTGGCCACCTGCCGTTTTCCCTATGTTTTTGCGTGTAAGTGAGACGCCTCGCATGACCCTTGCGAAATCCCAGAAATGCATCCCGAGGCAATCACCGCTCCACATTTTATCCGATTGATGTGCTTGAACAGCAATATGTGAAAATGCTAACGGGTACGGGAATGCAATAAAGTTTGAGCGCACCATGAAGGGCAAACGCTGCGGCCGGATGACAACGGACCATTGAAAACTAATATGCACCGAAAGGGCACTTCACCACGAAGTTGCTCATGGTGCGAGAAGAAGCCAACTTCTGGAAACCAAGGGCCATGCGTTTGATACGGAGTTCAGAAATACGTGCATTTACCGTTTCCACTAGACAGAACGTGTTACAATGCATGACATCATTTAATTCAATGAAGAAAACACACTAGCAGGAGCGATACAGCTATATCCCATAGGAGCATTTCTCGATAGCCGCGAATGCGGTCCGTGGGGCACACGGTGTGCATGCAATCGATGTTCGCTGGATGGGACTAGTAAAAAATGTATGGCCCCTTTCCCGAAATCTAGTGGTATGTCGTATATAAGGATCACACTACGTAAGAGGTATAGACATTGACTTTTCATTGCAACATCTGTAGTTGAGTTTGCAAGCAACTCCCTGACTTCTGCTCCTAAACTCGTCACTTCAGAATTACTGTTGTCAGTTCCAAGTTATGTACAGTGGTCACTTCTGTGTTTTAAAATGTTTGACTTCGCGTCTAAAGAAACTAGCGACTGTGTAATAATAAGTAGAGTTCTTCTAATATCTGCCTGTGAAGTTCTCAACTGTGTATCTATAATTGCAATACTATTAATTCTGAGTGCTGCGCGCACGTTCATAAAGCTGTCGTAGCCGCAGAGTTCACGAACGGAGTCGTTACTCTTGTAAGTTCTGTTATAACACAGCATCGTGCCTTGTTCATAAGAATAATCACCAATGATTGGAGTGGGTGTGTGCGCGCGTGTGTATGTGTGTGTGTTTGTGTGTGTTTGTGTGTGTGTGTGTGTGTGTGTTTGTTGCGTGTGTGTGCGCGCGCGCGTTTGTGTGTGTGTGTGTGTGTGTGTGTGTGTGTGTGTGTGTGTGTGTGTGTGTGTGTGTGTGTGTGTGTGTGTGTGTGTGTGTGTGTGTGTGTGTGTGTGTGTGTGTGTGTGCACGCAGAAGAGAGAGAATTGAAAATTCTCTCTCTCCTGCGTCTCCCGCCTGGAGTCAGGAGTTCAGATTCGGTACGTCGCCAAATCGCAACAACAAGGTATAAAAAGGCCAGTGTATTCATTACCAAACGTGACGAGAAACCGAAATTTTTGAAGAGTGAGAAAAAAAAAAGAAAACTACAGATAGGAAAGGAAAAGAGGAAAAAAAAAAGACGCGAGAGAAAACGTGCTACTGATCAACGGAGGGCGGTGATGGGAGAGGGTGAGGAGTGGAGGGAGGAGGGAGACACAGAAGCCGGAAGCCATCTTGGCGGTATGGGTCCTTAAAGAGCAATAATCATCTTCTCCCAAGCCAGACCACAGCGCTGGACATTTTCCCAAGAGTCCTTCTTCTCTTCTTTTTTGTTTATTTTCTCTTCTTTCTTTCTTTCTGCCTTCCTTTGTTTCCTTCCTTTTTTCTCTCTTTCTTTTCGTTTCTATTCTTTCTTTTACCGTCATCTTGTCACCGTGACAATAGCTTCGTTCCCTCTCGCGAGTGGGGCACATTAGAGAGGCCTATATCTCCGCAGGGACGTGCTTTCTATATGAGGGCGCCGCGAAGGCCCGAAAAAAAAGGCGTCGAGCGTGTGTGTATTCTTCTGACCGGGTTGATGTCTCTATAAGAGGCCGCTTAACGCGTCGAATGGCACGTGGAACAGCTCACTCATCTAAGTGATCTATCTTTTTTACTTAATCTTTACTTGTAGGTAGGATAATAAACATTCTTCTTTCTTTTCCCCTTTATCTGTTATCTGTATAAAACAGTTCGTTAGTTTCATACACTAAGCTCGGCTTGTCAATCTTTGCCCGAAGGATTTCTTAGATACGGGAGACAACAGCACGATTTTTTCTTTAACTGAGCAGAAAAGGAATTTCGCGGCTATTGGCTGTTTTGCATTACTGCTTATGAATGGGGTGAAGTACTATTTTTTCTTTTGGTACCCGACTAAGTGATTGGAATAGCATTGAATGAAGGCGGTATTGCCCATATTATAACGGATAGCCAACACAAGCCTGTGCTGGACCATTATCAGCCAGTGCTGGTTGTACACGAGCAAATATGGCAGTATCATTCGGTCAGAAATTTTCATGCTCTGTTACACAAAGTGGGCAGATGAAGTATAGTCATTGCCTTTTGAGTGTCATTCCACAAAGTACATTATAATTAAGAGGGTATCAAATCACGTGACTGAATGTCTTAAGGCAACACGCGAACTGTGACGGAAACTGTAATGACGGGAAAATGGAAAGGGGGCCTCCGTGTTAACTCTAACCCTTCCGACTAATTTTGACCACCCCGCGGTCGCTTAACGGGAGACAAAGAGATACGTCCTTAATGAAAGCTGAAAAGTTATTGCCCCAGTGACAGCAGATTTTTCGCTTCATGGGGCATATAATGCTCTCTTATTAAAAGGATCAGCCGCGAGTCATCAGGAGCGCTACTATACACTGAACACCTCGGTGGAAGAATTCAAAGAGACAATATTGCCAGTGTCGAAAACTTATAGTGCACCGAAGGACGGAAACTATGGTTTTGTCATATACTTCAACCGCCACCAGTTATATTACACAAAATTATCCGCCACGGTGGCGCAGTGAGTGTCCGGTGCTTGGCCAGTGACCCGAAAGACGCGGGTTCGATTCCGGCCGTGGCGGTCGCATTTTGATGGAGGCGAAATGCTAGAGGCCCGTGTGCTGTTCGATATCAGAGTATGTTAAAGAACATCAGGTGGTCGAAATTTCCGGAGCCCTCCACTACGGCGGCTCTTATCATCATCTCGTACTTTTTGCATGTAAAACCGCAAAGATTATTATGCATTACAAATTTACAATACACGAAAACATAAGAGTGTGTTTCACTGCATTGAACTTGAACTTTTAGCGTCAAATGTATGAATGGACAAGAGCGAACTCTGAAACAACCGTTAAGTTCGCCATCGATCACATTAAGTCAACGTTGCTCAACAACAATGCGCGGGAATGACCGCTAAGATAAGTCCAAACGTGTAATTTCTTCTGCTTATAATTGCTTTTAAATTCACATATTTCGTTCGCAGACCCATTACCTTGCTCGGGCACTGGGGCACGGGCCTTGGAAGATGGCACACGTCGATGTACCGAAAAGCGAACTACGTCCCCAGGGTATTAACCAGCTGAGAATCCAAACAAAAAGCTGACCACACCCTTCTTCTGGGACAAACCACTCTTTCCAACAGAAAAACAAAATGACGTCACCGAAATGTCCCTTTCGCTTCTAAGGCGTGCGCTCGCGCTTGCAGCGCACAAGCAGCCAGCACCAGTAACGACTCGGGGAATCCCGCGAAATTAACAACAGCGAGTTCCAAGAGCTCGTACGTGATGACGCTTCGGGTGGCAGTACCAGTGGAAGGGTGTGAGGGCATGGCCTTTTTATCGCTATCGCGTTAAAGAGCTCGTTTCGCAGAAATTCCGGTGTCGGCGTCGGTGTCGTTGGTTGTCAGCGAAAAATCGGCGTTGTCCGCGAGCGAGACTTCGAGATAGATGCAAAAAAGTAAATAATAAAAAAAATTCGGCTTAAGTGAGAATCCAACCCAGGCCTTCTACATGGCAAGCAGGTGTTCAACGGAGTCACGCCAATGCTTGAAAGTTATTCAAAAAAAAAAAAAAAAAACGCTATAAGAATTTTATGTAGTGGAAGGAGTATCCTTAACGCATGTGATATTGCGCGGCAAAATCGTAGAATCGAAGCATCAAGACATGTGAATTGCCTCAACGAGTGTGCAGTTTAAAGCTGCCCATCCATTACAACGTGCTCAGCTCCGTGGCTGTGCGCGGCACCTTACGGACGTGTAGTGGGTACTTTTACAATTTTCAAACGCAAGAATTATGTCGTAGTGAACACTTTGCAACTGTACTTGCAGTAGGCACTCTAGGACAGTCTGAAACGGCCAATGGTACGCGCGCAAACGTTCCTTACATTGCGGCGTGGTTGAAGGCAATGCACACAGGGCCCGATTACGCTATCGCGTTCTGCTCTTGAAGGCGAAGCTCAAGCGCCCTCCAAGTTTTTTTTAAGTACATCAGGAAGAAGGAAGAGGGGGTGCATATTCGGTCTCGTATCGTTTATTGCTCTGCAAACAGCGCAAAAGAGCTCTAGGGATGGTCAATTATTTTTGTTTAATCGAATTAGGATTAATCATTCGCAACCTCAACCATTAATTGGTGAATCGTTATTGATGAAAGTTTTTCGTCCATCAATCGATGGATCAACATCTTTTAGTGGGCATTTTTAAAAAGGCTGGAACTATTTATACTCACATAAAGTTTACGCAGCACCACCTTCCAAATGAATAGCTAGAGCCCGGTGTTTTATTTGTGTGGAAGGTGGAAGAAAGATGATAAACACGAGAGCGTAACGGTTTTATAAGTCATATTTGCTTTGTTCAACAGCTATATATTTGGTGCTAATACGCGATCAACATAATGTAAAGTTAAGCAAGACAGAAATTCACGAGATTACGGAGAGAGGACGTGATGAAAAGTCGTCGAACAAGGAGTGTTGCTTCAGTGTAGTGGAACAACGAATGACCTTATGAAATGGTACTTATTGGGTGCATATAATGAGGTTCAAAGCTTGAGTTCAAATTGTGGGTGTGCTCGCACCCCCTGTAAGGTTTTCTCCTCATGGCGTCCGCGCGTCGTAGTTAGCGTACTCACCGCCGAGCGAGAGTTGGCGCTGTGCTCTCGTGGTTACGCCAGTGGCGCCGCCTGGGCCGATGTGACGCGGAGTCATGAGGAGCGGTGCTCTCTCTCTCTCTGGTCTTGGATCCTGCTCGCTGACGGTCATCCCTCGTAGGAGGTCCGTGGGAACGATACCGCGGCTCGTCCCCGCGGACTCCCGCAGTAAGTCGAACGTCGGCGACGCCGCATTCTGTGTGTTATGTTGTTTGTGCGTGTTATATTTGTGCTCCAGTGCGTTACTTGTTGTGTTGCTGTATGTATTTAGAACGGTGTAACAAGGCAGACGAAAAGACAAATCATCACACGGACACAAGCGCCGACTCACAACTAAAGTTTATTCAATAGCACAGAGCATATATAGACACACACGTGGCTACACACAACGCAAAAGGAACAAACAAAAGCCAAAGCAAGTTATCCATTCAAGTACAATATTTCTTTATCCTGTAGCGCAATTGAGGGACAGCTGATAGAAGACTATTTTTTTATTTTGTATGTTCCATGCTTCGATTATTTCCCGAGTCGTCTTATTATGATGCCTTGAAATGATGCTTGTGAGGTTAAACTGCTGTGTTACTGTAGTTATTTGTAAGATTCGGCTGGCCGGCTCGGTGGTTGTGTAAAAGGTGTTAATATATGCCCATGTGTGCGTTGCACTACAGTGTGTACTGTGTCCGATGTTCCATGAGCGGCTCTTCAGACCCTACTGGACACATAAAACGCCAAGAAAATTTGTTTTCTTTTTACATTTCTTTCTTTATATAGCTTATAGCGATCATAGTATTACGTGACAGGGGGACGGACGGACGGAAGGTTTTCCGGTTGAGTCGACAAAGAAGTGCTTACATATTTAAAAGCTTTCTCTAGGACAAGATGTAAAGCCGACATGGAGGATTGCACGCATCAGGAAAGTTTATACTTTGCAAACCCAGGCCCCAACGCTCCGAAGGTGTGTCTTCACAAATTTCATAATAATAGAAGACATGCCAGCAGAACACAATTTAGTGGCCTTCAGTTACTGAATGGCGTGACGTAGACATCATAAAGTTCCTCGAGTGCTGCCAGGAGTTCGTCCCTGTCTAGCCACTCAGGTAAAGCCTGTTGAGACATCAGGACATCGTGATAACGCTGGTATATTGACTAAAATATACACGCGCTGGTCGGGCATTCGGGTCGCACTGGTAGCCAGCCATTCTTGAGCCGGTTTCTGAAATAGATAACGATGAAGTACTCCCGCACTACCGGATCGTGCTGACGGCCTCCACTGTTCTCTGGGCTTAAACACCCAGTCTTAATAATAATATCTGGGGTTTAACGTCCCAAAACCACGATCTGATTATGAGAGACGCCGTAGTGGAGGGCTCCGGAAATTTCGACCACCTGGGGTTCTTTAACGTGCACCTAAATCTAAGTACACGGGCCTCAAACATTTTCGCCTCCATCGAAAATGCAGCCGCCGCGGCCGGGATTCGATCCCGCGACCTTCGGGTCAGCAGTCGAGCGCCATAACCACTAGACCACCGTAGCGGGGCAAAAACACCCAGTCTTGCAAAACGTTAATATAATCTGAACCATATGAATGCATTGTGCACGCTGTGCCTAAAAAAAGTCTAAGCCAGTTCCAACTAGTCCAACTGAAAGCTGAACCAACTGTTGGGCAGTGATTAGCCTGTGTTTTCCTTGTGTTTATCTTATGTTTATCTGCTCTTTTCTGTTATTTTTTTGTGACTATGTGATATTTTCCATCCTTTTTCGTTCTTTCCTTGTGAATGACTTATTTGTTTTGTGATTAGGCACTTTTAGCTGAGCGTCTATGATCCGCTCCGGTGAGACTTTGCGTCGCCGCGAGTGGATAACTGTGATTCAAGCAAAAAAACTAGCAAAAAAACTAGAGCCGAGTGAAAATGCGCGAGTAAGTACACTAATTGCGTGTATTCTGCAGTGTGATGCGTGATGCCCACCTAATTTCATTTTGCGAACCTAATTTGCGTTTGCGTGACACGCAGCTGGGTTGAAGGCAGGCGCGAGCTTTGTGTGGGGGTGCACTTCATACCTTTGAGCGTTTCCTTTGACGAAAGTCTCGTGCAAGGTAGTGCTTTCAAGCCCAAGCAATCAGCATGCTTTGCCACTTTCAACGTAGTATTAAGCTTTAGTGATTGATGGCATCCACGCTTTCTTCGAGATTTCGTCTTCAAAAGGTAATAAATGGCACGGTGCTCCTCAACAGCTGGTCAGAATTTCGTGCTTTCATTGCAGCGTTTGATGTCCCCAAATTTATTTGGACACGAGGCATCCAGCTGCACATAATACATATATTGGCACGTAAGTAAACAGTACTCGCGCCAGTGTCCTTTACGTCGCAGGCGTAGCTAACCGGCTTAACTAAGAGTAGCACAGTTTCGCTTGTAAAGCATCATCGTTACAAGAATAAAATCGCGCAGGTAGCTTCCAAATGGGATCGCTGAACGATACTGCAGGTTATACTCTCTGATAGCACGCTTTTGTGAGCAAGACGCATTATTGTAAGAGCGCTCGTGAAACAAAAATTACGTTCCGCGAAACTACCCGTAAAGCGTACTCTAATTATTACGCGATGCATGCTGAAATGATCACATTCCACAAAACTTTGTGCACAACTTGTAATATGGCGCAACAAAACATCGTTTCACTCTTTCGCGAGCTGCACTGCAATTACGATTCACGCGTACCACAGCGAGAACGTTTTTTTACAAATGTAACAGCGTACGTATCTGACGAGGTGGCTTCCGCACGAGGTCAGCAGGTGCTTCCGCATACATCAGCATACTGGACTTACATTGTGGACTTGCATGAGCAAGATGATAGCAATTTACACACAAACGCTCATAAGGAACTGCAGCGCGCGTGACGCGACTTACAGACAAACGCGTAGAAGGAACTGTGGTTCGCGGGCGCAGAACGATCGCGCGAGCAGCGGAACATAGAACGCATCTCTCGCTCCGCTTATGAAGTCACCTGAGCGGAGCGTGAGGGTGCGCCCACTTGGTTTCGCCCAAGGAGGATGGTTTCGCCGTCGTTTTGCAGCCAAGCTGACCGCGTCTCGGCAAGACGCGCCCGTCAAAAGCGCAAAACCTATGCAGTTCCCCGCACTCTCGGGACGCTACATCTTCACAAGGCTTAACGTAAACGACGCTCAGCAAATAGCATCTATTATCTATTTTCTGTTATATGGTCTTCTTTCTACTGTTTGCCTGCTCCGAGCGCGGCGAGTCTAACTCCCGGCGCCGGCGTTTCACATCCACTTCTCTGTTCCGTAGATCTGCGTCCAACTCCCGACGCTGGCGTTTCGCTGTAGCTTAGCTGGCTCGGACCAGCGAGCGCGGGCCCTCGAATTCGGTCGGCCGGACGCGCGCTTCAAGCGAGACTTCCTGGACCGCAGCTTCGGATATAGCTGCGCGGTGTGCGATCGACTGTGGTTCGACAACAACCTGAGCCCCATCTCGGTTGCGTGCGCAACGCCGCCAACAAGTGGAACGCGTTGCGTGTTCTTTGGAACGAGTTCGGAAGACAGATCATCATCATCAGTAAAAGTGCTTTGCACTTAAAAACGGCCAGACCTCCGTGGGTCGGCTGGCGCGTGCTCTCTCGCTGCCGTCTCCTTCGCTCGGCTCTGCAGTTTAGTCGCGCGCGCCCCCTCATAGCATCACCCCGTGCTTCGCACTTACTCATACTCCCCTTCGGGGAAATGGGGTTTTTTTTAAACCTCCTTGGGTTTTTTTTAAACCTCCTTGGACTATAGTGTACTATAGTGTAGCGGACACACGAATTAGCCCTTCTGCGACGCTGCCCTTCTGCGACGGGAAAGCTGGCGTTCACGGGAAAGCGCACGCTGGCGTTCCAAACGTGCAGCCTGTTCAGCTTGTGTGTATCAACGCGGGACCTGCGTGACGCCAGCCCGAGACATTACAGACGAAGACAGGGCGTTCCCTTAAACTGCTCTGCATAAAACGTAAAAGGAGAACGCTTTCTATGAAGACTTCGTCTAAATTTATAGTAGTGGAATGAAAACCCGCTCGAGGACAAGATGTAAAGCCGACACCGAGGATTGTACACATCAGGAAAATTTAAACGTCTCGAAACTTTAATGCTAAACTCGCATTTCGATGGTCGCGGGACGCGGCTTTCGTGGGGCCGTTCCAGGTGCTCACGAACGCTAGAGAAGATGAAAAACGCCATGCTCATGCCGCCAGAAAGCAACGCTCGAGGAAAGGCCGCCACTTCGAAAAATTTAGGCAGCTTCGCAGTAGGGGTGCCAAGCCTGAAGGAAGGGCAGAGCTGTGCGGCCGTCTTTGTTTCTTTTCAGTTTTCTCTTTCTTTTTTCCTATCTCTCTCTCTCTCTCTCTCTCTCTCTCTCTCTATATATATATATATATATATATATATATATATATATATATATATATATATATATGTATATATATATATATATAGAGAGAGAGAGAGAGAGAGAGAGACAGACAGAGGCAGAGAGAGAGATCAGTGGTGTTTTCTTTCCGGATAGCGGTGATGGTGCAATATCATTCTCTGTTTACTGCCACATTGAGAAATGGCTTTACCATGTGCTTTGAAATTATAAGCCACCACATGCAACTCTACAGTAAACATTAGGCCCCTATACTATTGCTAAAGTCCGGCACTCTCTTGCGCAAATTCTTCTAGTTATATCACTAATTCACCTGAAATCATTGTGTTGGCTAGATATTTTATGTGAAATATAAATATGAGATTTATTAAATTGTTATTCTGGTTCCTGCAGCGATGGTACACACCAGTGGCGTACCAACTTGTTCGCGAGTGAGGGGCAAGCCTCCCTCACTCCATCGGCCGCATATATATATATATATATATATATATATATATATATATATATATATATATTTAGTGGGAAAGTTCGATGGGTCCGGTACGTATACGAAAACAAGAGGGTGCACGTACGAGAAAGCAATACTTTATGCCTAACTCTCCGGCCGTGGCATGGCCTTCGTCAGAGAATGACGAAGGCGGAGCACTGAATGAAATTTCGTTGACGTCTAGAAGCGGCTCAATAATAATTGCGTTTTTAATGTGGGTAGCAGTGACTCTACCTCTTCTTTTGCGTAATTAGTCTTATACACTTTCTTGCAGATATTCAAGTTTCCTTATCTTATATTTTGTCTTGTTTGCGCCTAGGCCAAATAGTGTTTCTGGCGCATGCTATTATTACTATTATTACATTACTATTATTCTTAACTTCTCAACAAGTTTTTTTATTAAGTAAGAATTTTGGTATTAGGGGCGTAGTACATTTTTTATACTATTTGTATTTGTATTTGCAATATTGCTTGGAGGGCCCTCCGGCCCCTCCAAGTAAATATGCCTACGCAAACGGTGCAAGCACAAGTTTTCTTTGAAAAAATGTGGGTGATTATAACATTAAACTACCTCGCATTGTTTCCTTCCGCATTGGTCGTTAGTTCTTTATGATTGGTCGAAATTTTCTGGGTCATGCACACAGCACCTGCTCATAACGTGATGCAACAAATGACCCCAAAATGATTCATCGCGTAATGGCCACTCATGCACGATAACATATAAAAAAAATTGCCCACGTATCTGTGCGCTTCGCTGCAAATGTCGTCGAAAGACGATAGTCTTCTGCCGGCCGTACTGCATGAGTCCTCCTCCTCTATGTTTAATCGCCGCATCTGGCTAATAGCGTCAGATTTGCAGCGCAGCCCAAAAACACTAGCATTTTCAGCGCAGCCTAAGAAACACTAGGGTCTTTAGAATTACGTATATATGTATTTTCTATAGTAAAGGAACACATATATTGATGTTGCGCCTTAGATATGCGTAACATTTGCTTTTTGATCGACAATTAATGTTCACAAGTATGAACGGCGCTACCAGTTCAAGATGGCTGGGCGTTGAGAAAGTGGTTAAACTTTGGCCGGGTGGCTGAATCGGGTGACAGACAGACAAACAGAAAGACAGACCAAAATTTCTGCGTTTAAGTTCCCCAAGAAAGACTATCGTCTTTAATATCGTCTTTAAAAATAAGAGAATACAGACAGGGTCTCCGGTCCTCCTCGGGGGCGGCCTAGGCCCAGGCCACAAATTTGCCGGATTTCTGAATAAAGTTGCTACCACCACCACCACCACTTTTTTCAATGCGGCATATTTTTCGCCATTGGTTCTTCGCCATTCATCAAAAATGTTCGGTTTGCCATAAAATTGCGTGCCTGTTACGCGATGACACAAATCTGTGAAACCTGGCGGTGTTAAAACGAGGTGTGCACACTAAACAGAGCATTAATATGCTGAACAATACCTAATGTTTTTTTTTTTTTTTTAGGGGCGAAGCTCCTTATGCCGTGGGTCTGTCCATCCTCCGTTTGTAGGTTTGTTTGTAGTAGCCACCTCTAGTTCGTGAGAAGCGCGCGTTCTGGTATGCAGTAGAAGAAGAAGACGACGTTGACGAGTGACACTCTCGTGCATGTTCGCCTGTATGGTGTTCTTTCTTCTTTACTACGTCTCGTGTTTTCAACGACACCCGAAGACAACATTTCAGAAGTAACGCGCCATGAGGCTCCCTCTTGGCACGCTTTCTCTTTAGCTCGGAGTCGCCAGATGGAAGACAAGGCTGCGGAACGTAGGGCACGGAAGGCGGCGGCAGCGCGCGCTCGCAGACAGAATCCCGAGGTGACAGCCCTCGAGGCCGAAGCTGCACGTCGACGCCGCGAAGCAGATTCCGCCGTTCGAGCCCGCGAAGCCGAAGCTGCTCGACAAGCTGCACGGCTGCGGCGAGAAGACCCCGCCGTTCGAGCCCGCGAGGCCGAAGCTGCTCGACAAGCTGCACGGCTCAAAGCCACAACGGTGAATATGCTGCCATCGATTTTGATGGATGCATCATCATGACCATGTACCTTGCACCCAATTTGTCGAGTGGGAATATCAAGACATTCATTGACACGGCATTGTGTAATTATGACAATTACAAGAATAGACCATTTGTGTTAGTTGGAGACCTGAATGTCGATATTACCGAAAAGAACAATGAGTGGTTAATACAACATATGGCAGCCAAATGTGCTCTCACGTGCACGTCCTTTGATCATATGAAACCAACGACCATCCGAGGGATGTGTATAGACCTGGTATTTTCTAATTTCCAGTTGCAACCCGTACAAGAACCGCTGTCCCTTTCACTTCACGGACCATAAAGCCGTGATAATGAAGGGACAACGCAAGCCAAGCATCATCTAATTAAGAAAAATAAAAGTTGTATGTTTGTAATATACACACAACGTTTCTCACTCTTCATACGATGATTGATGGGGCGTTACACATAACATTCACGGTTTACCGATGATTCTCTCCGAAGCTTCGCCCCACTCATCATCATTCACCACGTGGATATGCTGTGATTTTTTTGGAATAGCCGGACAGTGCCATTTTGAATTTAATTCAAGAAGGCTGCCCACCGATCAAATTGGCAATGGCTACTTACGGTAGCAACGTATATATATATATATATATATATATATATATATATATATATATATATATATATATATATATATATATATATATATATATATATAGAGAGAGAGAGAGAGAGAGAGAGAGAGAGAGAGGAGAGAACTTCATTTGCACTCAATTTAATGTGATTTTTCATCTTTCATCTACAGAGTGAGAAGTTGCTTACCAGTATTTAATAACATTGTAGAAAAAGTATAGTCAGTTCGACGTAGCATACACAGGAAGAACCATACATATGCGTGTTAGGCATGTAATAGTATTACAAGCAACACTTTTTATACATTGACCACACAACTTTATGCACGAATACAATTATGTCGATGGCGGCCTGCCAAATAGTATAGATCTGTATCATTCAATGAAATTTCGTTAACGTATAAAAGCTGCTCACTAATAATTTTTTTAACATAGCTAGCAATGACTGCACCTTTTCTTTTCCGTAAGGAGTACTACACTTTTTTGCGCACATTCAGGTTCGCGTACATTAGTTCCAGTTTGCCTTGTTTTCTCCTAGTCGAAATAATGCTTTCAGCGCGTAGTTATTATTACTGTTACTTTACTTATAGTGTTTGTTAACTTGTAAACCACAAGTTTTCTTTAAAAAACTAAGAATTTCTGGCATTATAAAGACGTTTAGTACATTCTCTATACTCATCGTATCGTAGTCGCGCATAAGTGATGCGAAAATGATCCATCACGTCACTTATGAACGACCACGCAAAAATTAAGATAATAAACTATTTTAAATACGGCACATTGTTGACCATTGGTTCTTCGCCATTCGTCAAAATTTTTTTTTCGGTGCGCCGTAAAATCGCCTGCTCGTTACGCAACGTCATAAATCTGTGACATCTCGCGGCGTTAAAATAGCGCGGGCACTTTAAACGGTGCATTACTAAGCTGAACTATATCTAAACTTTTTTTTTTGGAATAGCCGGACAGTGTCTCATTGTGAACGTAATTCAAGATGGCTGCCCGCCGATCACATTGATAGCGATTACTTGGAGCAGCTACCGAGATGGATTCATATGCGTACAATAAATATTTTCAATTGTAGTGTAACGGTGTTGAGCTGTTTGTGCGCGTATCTAACTCTGTGAACTCACTCTTGCTGAGAGAGAGGGAGAGAGAGAGAAATAACCAGCGCTGCGAGTGTGCGCTACTTTGCCGTCCGAGTTCTATTTTGCGCTGTACAAGTCAACTTAGGATGAATCGGGACCAACTAGCCCGGCTGTCAATTCAGTCTCCCCGAAGGTCGCGGGACCGAATCCCGGCCGCGGCGGCTGCATTTTCTATGGAGGCGAAAATGTTTGAGGCCCGTGTACTTAGATTTAGGTGCACGTTAAAGAACCCCAGGTGGTCGAAATTTCCGGAGCCCTCCACTACGGCATCCGTCATAATCATATCGTGGTTTTGGGACGTTAAACCCCAGATATCATTATTATTACAATTCAGTCTCCTTAGCCCAGAAAACCGTGAACCTTGACCATGAGCCTTGACTCCGCCCTTCTAAGTTTCCTGTAGATACGCCTATGTGTAGATACCAGCCGCGTCGGCGACGCAACATTTCCTGAACGATCCCTATGAAGACCTCGTCGCGTTTAGTGCATGCCGGATCTACGGCTAATCGTGCTTGTTGATACGCGGCGGTAACAAGAAGGCCAGATCGGGCACTGGCGCATGGCACGCACGGCAAAGAATAGGTTCCGCGCGCCACGGATCAGCTGCATGCTCTCCCTCTCCGCCACTCCGAAGGCGAGGAGAGCATAGAGTTGCACCCTTTCCCTCGGAACCGCGGCCGGAAAGCGCGCTGCTCCGCTTCGGCGGCCGCGCTTCGTCGCGCCGCGCAAAAACCGCGTGTAAATCGACCATATGACCGCTGGCCCCAGCAGAACTTTCAGTTTGTCGCCTTGGTCTTCCTCTACACAGCAATGAAACTTCGTTATATTGAAATCACAGATAAACACGCTTTGTTATGTTGAGGTTCAAAATAGATGGGGTTCTATGGACATGAAGGTGAGAAAAGCGAAATACATTGAAATCAGTAGCATGGCCAGAAATTTCTTTTCGTTGGGGTTCAGCCCTACTTCATGTATGTTTGTGCGTGCGTTTACACGTGTGCAAAGTTTTTTTTTTTTTTTTTTGGGGGGGGGGGGGGAGGGGTGTTGCACCCTTCCTGGCTACGCCAGTGATCGAAATACTGCCGTGCTTCGGTCATCTTGGCGTTGCCTGTCTGGACTTCCGAGTGCAGATATATGGGACGTAGGTATATGAGCTGCGAAGAAGCTCCGCTCCCCCTAAAGGAGAACTTTGCGTGTGCCTGCAGTCAGCAGTACGTATCATATATCTTGGCTGTAACATACAAATTATGTTACAGGACATAAAAACAATTTTACTTGGCATATGTGACTCGATGTCCTTCAGCATCAATTTATACTATACTTTGCGGTAATCTAATAAGTATAAGGTCCATTCACAAAAAACATATATGTGCGGCCCCTGCCTCCACACCTCTCTTGTTTATAGTTCCCCAGAAATATTGAAATTGTAAAATGTTCACCTCTGCTATGACCCTATAGAAACGAGTAAAAATGGCTGGCTACAAAAATTTCAACCATGGAATGATTTTAGCTGCCGTTGTCAGCGGCTTTAAAGTAACCTTGCACCAATATCTAGCGCCTTTATCCGGGCACCCAAACGAGAACATCCGAGCGTAGTTGCGAGAACAAAACCAGACATCCGGCAAACCAGCCAAAAGTTATAAAAAATGTGGTCTTTGGCTGTCAACCCTTCGTATAGCATTACATACGCTAATTACGGCCCAGACAAATTAAAAAAAAAATATTGTTTCCCAGTTATTGGTGTTTGTTCGCACTGTCACGGAAGCTGTAACTTCTAGTACGCGACTTTCCAAGATATAGGACACCATACACTCGTTCTTTTAAACGCCAGCACCACGCCTGTGCTCTATTAAATGCCGGTGCAACCGGAGTTAATCGTTGAGGCAACGGTTTCGCGGCGCAGGTTGCCGCCTCCTTCGAGAGATGGCACCACGCTGTGTGCGGCGCACCAGCGTGGTGTCTGCATACGCTAGGCAAAATCTAAGGTTTATCTCACACAGCGACAGGAAACGATGGCGTCCATATGGACCAATACGCAGTGTAGAGTAGTGTAGTTTGGTGGAGTGTGCCCTTGAGAAACTGCACAGGATTGTGGCATCTCCAACCATTCTGCTTTGCCGGTAGCCATTTCATGCTTACATCTGCATCTCGACTACAGGAGAGCTAGCCATTTATTTATTAAATAGACATCAGTACATCCGACACTCCATTATCAGTATATTGCCAACTGCATGTATTCAATACCAGATCTTCCAGCTCCTTTCAAAAAGCTTTTATTAGGACGAATATTATGTCCAAATACAGTTTCAGATAATTTATTTATCTCATGACAAAGCAGCACAAAATAACTCTCCTTTCATGAAAAATCAGCACAAAATTACTCTATACAGAGTGTGAACAGTTATGGCTGTGCAATCACGTTGAGAAAACCACCACAGCAGATAAAAAGCAGTAAGGTATTTCATTTCAACACACCATCGAAAGCAACAAAATCCGTTGTGTGAATGTTACGTTAAAGAAGTCGTGCAGGCGTGTTCCGACAAGGCCGCGATGTTTACACATGCCACTGCATTTGAACTCAGAGAACACAATACTTTTAGTTGTTCGCCCAATATGCACAGTGTACTGCTACAGATGGCAAGAGACCCTTGACATGGCCAGCTGTCATAAGCAGTGGTGTCTCGTTGACACAATCTTCATGGGAAGTAGAAAATAAAACGTATCATTTAGAAGATACGAGAATAGGCTAAATTAAATGGCAAAATTGTTTGTGGCATTGATGGATAATGCTCCGCAAAACTTGTTACGTGGAGAAGCGTCACTTGACGCTCTACAAACTTCAGCCGAAGCACTTCTATTCAACAAAGTTGAAATAGCTTGTCAGTGTGCGCTGAATTTTCTTTTATTCAATGTCTGTAATAAAGTGCCTCTCGAAGTTAAATGGGCCCTGCAACTTTCTCAGCATGGTAAGAAAACGCCGCCGATCGGTATAGTCGAGGCTTCTGAGAACACGCCCCAAACATTATAACCATAGGCGTGCGCCCGGGGTGGGGGGGGGGGGGGTGCAGCCCACCCCCACTCAGTCACCTAGGAAGAGAGGAGCGCAGAGTCTGCCCCATACATTGGCTTAGTAAGGGGGGCGCCGCGATGAACCTTCGCCCCTCTTGAGGGGGTGCCCTGCGCACGTCTATGATTATAGCGCGGCATGCGGTCTGGAATTTTACAATTAATTCTCGAAGTCGGCTAGAAATCGTTCACTCATCTTTCTATAAATGATGCCATATACCCAAATGACCGCGCCATATACACAAATTCACGGTCACTGGCTGATTTGAGCATCGTGCGCTGCATAGTTACCGTGGCCGCCGCGGGGGACCGCCACGTGCCCGCTCGTGATCACACTGAAAGCCGCGCGTTCGAAAGAAAAAATAAGTGCTCAAGGTCACGACATGCGCGTGACGTAACTTTTTCCCCCGTACCATCCCTCCATGCTTAGCTTCCAGCGCACTCGTCGGGACGAGAGAAGAGAGAAAGCAATTACAGCGTGCGACAAATCGTTGTAACTCCGGTCGTACTTGACGAATTCTAAATATTTCTGCGGCGGTCGATTCGTGAGGCAATTTACTCCTTTAATGACGCCATTCTATGGTTACTTGGAAAAGTGTTGCGAAGCTCCTTTAAAAAAAAGCAGCCAACATTTCCTCACTCAAACTCAACTGAGCATTCGTAATGAATTCTAAAGCAACTTCTGCAGTCGTATTATCTAATTTCCGGTGAAAACGCAAGCATATCAGCTGCAAGAGAGACAGAGAGAGAAAGGCAACGGAAATATTAGCTGCAAGAAGACACATGCTCCTATGAGACAATGGCTTGGAAATTAAAGAAAAAAAGAGTATTCTCCGGAAAAATTTATTACGTTGAATCGTATCAATGACATTCCATTGTACCGTCTGTGAAGCTAGGGACATGGCAGAGGCAAGAGCTAGTCACTTAAAACGCAGACCACCTTAGCCAAAACATTTCTGCAGATACCCCTCTCCCTGCCCCGCAGACACCCCTCTCCCTGCCCCGCAAACACCCTACCACCGTGATAAGCTACAATGCAGGATAATGTGTGGTCGAGGCAAAACTAAAGGTCATTTTGTGTTTCTGAAAAAATAAATGAAGACTGGGTTTGTCTAACGTAACCACATGTACACGTTGAGTGACATGGAAGTAGGAGTACCCATCACTGCCACTCCTAGATGAATGTCGCGTAGCAAAAGTGTCACAACATATGGAGACGTACTACTCCACGGATCACGCCTTCAAGGAACAGCACAATGTGTGCTTTATGTGATCAGGAAGAGTCAAACTGACTGTCATTCACAAGTGTGAATTACTACAGTATGAAGCAAGCACTACAACTATGAAAGGAGTAAAGAGTGGATGAACCACTTAAGACAGGGACGCACGAGCACAGTATGTGCGAGCTGAAGTGCATGTTCCAATAAGAAGAAATTGTTCTAAGAAATGGATAACCAACCTAACACGTCTTCCGTCAATGAGATACATAAGCTGACTATGCAGTACCAATAGCGTATTGCTGTGCAGGAGTCATAGACAGGGAAGCGATATGTGCAGTTTCTCTTCCTGTGTAAAAATAAGGATGTCATGTGAAAGTGGCCTTTTGCTTATTTCGCTTCATAGGAGATACTGCCAAACAAAATCGTGATAAAAAATGAAGTCTGATGTCAATATAATGTTTCAAATTGACTGTGGCTTTTTGTAGAACAAAGTGGCAAGCTGTACCATAATAGTGGGCATGTGAAGGGTATGTACCTGGAAGCTTCTTGAACAGGAAAACCCCGAAAATAAAAGTTAATCTCTTTGCTGCCTAAAAGATGAGTGATGCCACAGCAACACGGATCGCCCAAGCCAAGCAGCATGAAATTCATATCGATAATGTTTCAAAGTAAAAAACAAAGTAAAATTTCAATTGCTTTTATATAGCAGGCAAGCTATACTGTGATAGTGGGCATATAAGTGTGTAATAGAAGTTTCTGGGATGCGAAATCCCTGAAAATAAAAGCCAACCTCCATGCTGTATAAGGGCCAGATTATTACAACTTAGAGATACCCACACATAGGTCACATGAGCTATACAGCAAACAATTCATGATTGTTCTTAAATTTACAGATGTGCAGTATAATAAAAAGTTGGGCGAGTTGGTGTTGGTCGTCCTGTGTCAATCTTTTCTTGGGCGCCGTTTTATTCGCGCCCCGTTTTCTTTACAGATGTAGCTCAGCCAAGCCAAGAAAAAATAAATAAATCCAGCTATTTTCATTCCTTCTTTGCTGCAAAGGGCTCCCATGATCAGCTGCTTTCCAGGGTAACTCTGATACCATTTGTTAAGGAAACTTGAAAATTTGCAAGCGCTTTCGTGGGATATCAAGACAAATGTACTGACTTTTTTTCTCCCAAAGTGAAGACAACAGATACGTTACAGACCTGACAAACACACAATTATGCAAGTGAGTCACGTTACAAATTAAGTATGTAAAAAAAAATGTCACCAGACAGTCGTCACTCGTTTTCACAAGAACAATCAAAATACAGAAGAATATAGCGGGACACCACAACTACCGAAGCTGCAAGTACAGACACCAAGCTTCCGAACAGTACTAAGTGTGATATGCGATGGGAGTGCAGTGTACGCTAACACGTCAGCACTGCAAGATAAGATTACTGTCAGGAGGCAGATAACCAATGTGCACAGGAATAAAAAAAATTATAGCTGTGAGACAGTAAGTCACATAATTATTTGCATTATTTACGAGAGTGCTTTCACTGTTGATTGCTGTGCAAGGATTCTGTAGAATACAGATGCAGAAATAGAATGCATTTGATTATGCACGACTAGTACTATGTACTACGCCTTTCATGAGAGCTGTAAAAGAGCTTCTGACGTCACAAAAATATTTAACAGTTATGGAAACAATGTTCCCAGCAGAAGCCCTTTCATGCAAGAACAAGCCAAACAGTGACAGAAAAGTCAACAAGAATACAGCTTCGTGGCCCCATTTCCCAGAATAACAAGGAGGCATATGCATCTATATTATACAATGCTCTTGCATCTATGCAAACTAAATTAACTTCTTAATCACATGCAACACGCTAAAAATACGCAATACCCGACAGACAATTTCCCATATAAAACTAGAACAAGTAGTTTGTTCACAGTGCATAATCTATTTGCAATGTGCCATGCTTCCAAACTTCGTTGGGCTACGATGGCCGATACAACACAATACACAACTGTGCTTTGACGAGGAACTTTGACGCCCAAAACTTGGTGGCAAAATTCACCTAGCGCAGATATCTTCATTTGAGCGTATCAGAGCGTAGTATACTAAAAACAACGCGTTGAAATAAATGGCCACTCAGTCAGCCCCTACAAGAACGAACCTTCAGATATACTCATTGCTGGAACATATCAGTAGTTAAAGAAACTATGCACTCCTTGTGGTGCTCAGTGCATACTTTCTGCGAACCAATATAAATGTGTGACGAAACAAAGATAATTTTGTTGAAGATTGAAAAAATCTTAATTAAGATGATGCTTATCTGTGCTAATGTTTTCTTTCTTGTAGAAGTGCTAGTAAGCCACAAACATTGCCTTTTCGCACATACTCCAAAATGTTGCCCTTTGTTAACCTCAGCCAATAGAGCCAAGTGTAAATACGCCGTAAGTAATTAGCAACCCTCGCCACATATGCTTGTCTACCACGACCTCGAAGAAACAGCTTTATTAAAATGTCCAATCTACAGGAGATTTATATTTTTTTCTTACTGATGCAAAATAGAGTTTTTATAAGTGCACCTGGAGCATAAAGCAGTTCTACAACATATATCACACCAGTCCTCGGCTTGGAGAACACCTACAGTTTCACGTACACACTTCAGCAGTACTAAATACCCGTCTTGTTTGCCATGGTTCCTCACAGAAAGCACCCATCATTGCCAGTTCAGCTAGACCCTTATGCTGGCTCATAGCTCGCACAATTACAACAACAAAGACCCAGCCCAAGAAAGAAAAAAATTTTATGCACAGTTGTAAGTGGGAAAAGCTATTACTTTTCTTCATTATTTTTTCAAGAGAGCTTTTAGGCAAAGCTAGCCGAGGAGGGTCAATATCATTAAAATGTAGATGATTTGTGGCAGTCCATGCCTGTACACTCGTCAAGACTACTATAATAGTTGTTAACGTGTTCCATTTGTTCAAAGGAATACTGACAGGGAATTTACTGTTTTGGAGGGCACCCAGATAAATTACTGCATAATTGTATTTATTCCTATGTGCAAGCCTCACTTGCGAGACACGTGACGTGTGTCATAGTGTCGGGACAGATGGACATGCTCCTTTCAATAAATTCCCACAGCTATGACACACAAGTTCAGCCAAGAGTAATATGCGCAGAACTAAATTTTTTCATAGGCAACTTGTTCATGCCATACCTTACTACAGAACACCAGCAAATTCTGATTGGTGTCACAATAATGTAGACTGTCAGGACTACCATTCTGGGAGAAATTTATATGTTAAAAGAAGATCTGAGTGTTTCCTGACCATCAATATATTGTTAAGACAATGGCCAGAACGAGGTGAACGTCTTTCAGCACATCATCTACAATCATGCGGAGTGTAAACAGTGCAGTGTGTTATTTCAGCACCAAGTCAATGGGGTTGCCAGCATGATTAAAAAAAGAGGTGTACATGCAAAGAACATGGCGTGCGATGGCGGGCGACAAACACTCGCACAATAGGGTGTTGGTGACAGCACAATATATAGAGCTGCACAAACGTGAGTCGCCAGGAAACTGCTCCGGAGCTAGTCAACGACAAGTTTGCACCGACAATTAACTGTAAAGCATAGTAAATTTTGTAACAAGCCATCACATGTATTGCGCATTCATGCACATGGATGTCAAACTTTTGCCGGTGTCCTTTCAGTGTGACCACATCACATAGCTCAACAGACTAGATGATACCGTTTAGAAAAACCACCGTAAACAAAGTTTTTCTCCGACTCGATTCTGTAAGATACGAGGTTGCATTGTGCAGTGTGTACTGCTTTTTGAAAGAGCATTCAGGCAGTTGACGTCTCAGGTTATTAAAACTAAGGGATTTGACACATTACTACTAAAAAAATATCTTTAGCAATGCCAGATGAGAATTTTCATGCCTGTATAATCAGTGACCTAAGTTTCATTTAAAGCTTGTTAATTTAGTGACAACAGGAACATGTTTTCTAGCATGTAATGGCAGCAAATAAAGTTAGCCAGCATTCAGAGCATAATTTTTAAACTGTTTCTTGCAATGGTTTCTAGAAACAAGTGCTCAAAACCTGTCACAAAATACATTGCTGTTCCCCTAACGCATTTCCTAACAGATTCTGCATTTAATGAAGTTGATGCTGGGCTAAAAGTTTCCATCAAGTACTAGCCAAATGTTTTGCAATCCTGACGACACATGTCCACAATGGATATTAGAGAAAGGGTAACGAGCAAAATGAAATGATTTAATAACTGAACAGGCAGTTCTCACTTGCAAACGTTGAAGTCCACCACAACTGCGAAACTATTGTATTCTGAATCCCCTATCATTATAGATCTGAGACACCCAACGTAGAAATGCATAGTACGTGGAAAGTCTCCACATTTGACGTCATTTTGTATCGCACACGGCCAAAAGCACCGCGGAGCTTAGAACTGAAGTCAGATATTATACTAACACAAGTTCCAAACTGTGAACTTTCATTTATTAAAATCTTGGGACAATGACGCCACTGGGGAAGGGGGTAATATAGCACACACTTATTCTTTGAAGTTTGCCCTGAGTCGCACATCTCTTCTGAGACACACACTTTATTAAAAATAATTAAATTTAGAAGCAGTGTCCAAACAGTAACAAACACGGAACGGCAAAGAACTGAGAAGCAAATCATTGTTTCAATCTTCAGTAGCCTTTCAGCGACTTGAGTGCAACCGACTTTGCTGATATCGGAAACTTGTCAGAATAAACTAGCTTGAAGGAAGTAGCCCTCTGATGTCCTTTTAACAAAAAAGCGTTAAAAGGTACATACAGTGAGAGACCAACACGGAACTTTCTGAAAAAAAGAATTTTGTAAAACATGGGGCAACATATGTAATATCGTAAAAAGTGCCCAAATTCATAACCTTTCATGCAGATTCAGGAAGGTTGGTAGCTGTGTGCTAGTGGATCGCACCACTGTGTGCCTATGAGACAAACAAAAACAAGTGCTTTGACAACTACCACCACCAATTGTTTTTCTCTAGCGATATGCATAAAATGCATTTGTAAAAAAATACGGATGTTTTCCAGGTATAATTTCTTTATTAAACCTCGACTCATTTAACTAGCACCCAACTGCTAATAAGAATACGAATGACTGGAGCATCTATGCCCGTCAAACAACAAGTGACAGAACGCGAAGATACTGTGGTCTGTGTGCTTTCAAACTACACAAGCAAAATTCTGTTTAACTTTGCTATTGACTTTTAAATTCTATGCAAAATACTTTATCACAAAGTTATTGTGCATATCTTAGACAACCATTTGACATTTTTCCGTCGACAACATACTTCGCTCGACGTCACTGCTTACTGACACAAGGTTTCCAAGCAGGAGTTTTCTCAAAGCGCTTGGGGTGCAACAATGCAACAAATAGTTCGTAATATAACTTCGTGGTAACTCGCATCACAATGCAAAATGAAAATGACTGAAATAAAAAAAAAAGGGACAGGCACCATTCTAATGCTGCACCAAATGCGAGCATTTCCAGATCTAATGTCCTCAGTGTCATTGGCCAAACAATGGGCCCCATACTGCAATATTTTCTGTATTTACTGAAAGGGTAATAAGCGAGGGCAGCGTTGCCGACAGACTGCTTTCAAGAATTGCATCACTTCTGCGAGATACTATTGCAATACTTGGCGCCAAATTTGCCCTGTACATGGCCATCGGCATTTCCGGCAAGATAGATTAAGATTAATGTTGTGCCATAGGAATACTCCCCAAATTGTGCAACCGTTTTTAGAGAGTAAGACGCATCCGGTGCCAAGTTGGTGCGTTACGCATGAACTTTCAAAGGTGACTTTTGAAAGTGATTGCTCAACAATACCACCTCAGTGTTCAACGGTGAAAATTCAGCAAATGTCTGGCTGGTTAAAATGATGCGAAAGTAAACTTCCAGGTTTCCTTTTGGAGTCCTGGCACATACAGACAACAAAAGTTTGAGACAGTCAATGGTTCAAATTTGTATGTCTCCCAACGTTGACCCACACAGAGTGGAGACGAATGGGAAGGTTGTAAAGGTGACACTGTTGGCATGGCAGACTTCGAAGTGTGAAGCCAGGCTCTGGTATTGAAAATAAATATATGGTAGGTGCCACACCAAGCTGCTTAATTCCTAATTCAAGGCTTAATGCACAAACACAGATCGCTGTCAAGTTCGAAGCGTATCAAAGGACTGCTCCTGCCAGCCATGGAGTGTCCTTAGGAAACTTGCGTATAAATACAGAGGGCAAGGAGCAGTGTCTTCTTTGGCTTCAATGGCGGGGATTGGCAGGCTGGAATGGGAACACTCGCTTATCACAAGGCGGCTGCTGCTGCATTTGTGTTTTGTGAATGCCTTCGGAGTTGCAATGGTGGTGCCTTTCACAGTAACCGCAGGCCTCCGGTGACCTGATCGACGAGGTCCATCCGCCCCATTATCCCTAGAACCGTTGTCGATCCCTCAGGAACCTGGCGAGAACAATGATGCGAGTTAATACAGCAAAAGCTTGTTCAGTAAAAAAAAAAAAAAAAAAAAAAAAAAAAAAAAAAAAAAAAAAAAAAAAAAGAAAGAAAGAAAAGACACGGATGGAGGCATCACCTTGAAGGGACACTAAAGGCAAATATTAAGTCGACGTTGATTGTTGAAATAGCGGTCCAGAAACCTCGTAGTGCTGCTTTTGTGCGAAGGAAGTGCTTATTTTGAAATAAAATCATGTTTTTAGTGGTCCGCATCGTATTAGCGCGCTTCAAATCTCCCGCCTGAAAATACGACTTTCATACGTCACTGCCGTGCCCAACGTTGCCCGCTTTTACTGCGCGGCCGCCGACACTAGTAGCAGCCGAACGGAAGTAGCGCGACCCACAGTAGCAACAACGGCGCTGCGGCAAAGACTTGCTCGGATGGGCACATTCAAAGCCTTCACCAAGTTGCGGTTGGTCTCGTAATCCTCAGTACGAAAGTGCAGCGAGCACACACGCAGAGGTTTGACTGTTTAGCTGGTTTAGCACACTGGCGCTATTGCATGACACTAAGCCACTTCGAGCGTGGGGGTTCATTCCGCGGCACCCAGTGAAAAGACACACCGGTTTCCTTGCTGCAGCAGTGGCGTTGTGCACCATTCGGGCATCCAGCAATATCAAATGCATGCGGCATTTTGTCGAACTTTCTGTCAGAGCGACTTTTGCGAGCGCGCAAAACACGCACGGCAGTACGCGATCCCGAAACTACCACTGAGACGGGCGAGGCGCAGTTCGGCGAAAACGGAACCTTTGAACCACGCGCGCCGTTCCCCATGGCAACGCCACGGAGGTTTTGTTTTCCATGAATCAAGCAGAAACGAACAAACAGCATTTTATTAAGTCTTTTGATGCTCGGAACGTTCTTTTTTTACTGCTGCTAGTTTGATTACTAGTGATTTATTGTAGGCCGACGTCCATACGTCATCGGGATCACTTCGAAAATGTCCCACTCGTGGCGCTCATCATGTGATACATTTAGCTTAATTTCTCGGTAAGTAGGGCACTGCTGTTGATAATATTGCCGTTTTAGAAGTTGTCATACATTGGGCTTTCACTCTGACATAAATTGTTATTTGCCTTCAGTGTCCCTTTAAGGTTCCCGCACATACATTACAGATTTGATGGTGGCTGGTAGAGCCTACATAATTCATTATCATAAAAAATCAACAACCACATATTTCACTGCCGAATGAGCCCCTACTTTTCGAAACTCGGTATAAGGCAGAGAGTTTCTTGGCAAAAGGTTATGCTTTGAGTACAGATTGACCAACTCTGCAATTATGTTGCACTCCGCAGAGGGATTAACTATAGTAATTAATCAATTTACTAGTAATTGCATTAATCAGAAAAGTCCGGCACAGTATGTGTGCAAACACATTATTATCATGGTTAGCACCACTGTGACATAGACAAATACCACCGTGCCAACACAACTCAAGGCAATCCAATCAACACTGACGCCCTTGATGTATCGTCAAAAGCTGAATAACAACTTTAACCTGTGACAATAATAATAATATCTGGGGTTTAACGTCCCAAAAGCACGATATGATCATGAGAGATGCCCTAGCGGAGGGCTCTGGAAATTTTGACCACCTGGGGTTCTTTAACGTGCACCTAAATCTAAGTACGTGGGCCTCAAACATTTTCGCCTCCATCGAAAATGCAGCCGCCGTGGCCGGGATTCGATCCCGCGACCTTCAGGTCAGCAACCGAGTGCCATAACCACTAGACCGCCGTGGCGGGGCTCAACCTGTGACAAAACAGCCTTTAAGGGGAGATGCGGGTCGAAAAATGCGAGTTTTCTAAAAATTATCCATTTTTTGTTTTCACCTATTTTGTTAAGATTAGTACCTCTGCTGTTCTGAAAAAAAAAAAAATATCAATGTCGAGACTCAACTGGAAATGCTTTAAAATTGCGTCTAAAGAGCACAAACGTGGCTGTCAAAAGGCCGAAAGTGTGTCATCTTCGAGCACCTGGCCGCTGATAATGTGCCGCCGCTCGCCATTGTCAACCGCATGAGGCGAAGAGCCGAGCCTCACTCCAAATAACGACGGTTTCCTGCACTGCTGCAACGCAAGAAATAATAATGAGAAGCACGCTTTTGCCGGCTTTTTCGAGCGCTGCGACTGGCTTTAAATCACGTGGTACGGATCGCGAGCCGCCATTGGCCGCTGCGTGCCTGTGTGTGCTGTGAAGCCTACTTGCAGGATCCGTGTCTCGTCGAGCAGCGCAGCTGAACAACGGTTTTCTCAAGTGCTTATACGTTATGGATGAAGAAAGCCGTACAAAGCACAGTCACCGGCCTGTGAAGTTTCACGCGGCGCACAAATTTCGAGGATGGCGGCGCAAATCAAAGCTGAACACTCAAACAGCGAGAAGATCGTCTGCTGCCGCAAGGCGTAGTGGCAGTGACGCCGATACGTCCGACGAGTTTGCCACAACATTCGAATATGTGAGTGACTTCCAGAAAAAGATCGGACTCTTCGAAGACGAAGAAAAATCACAGGACGACGAGTCTTCGTTGATTGCTGATATGACAGCACTGAACATGTTGGTTTAATCGAGGGCACTCCAGTTTTGAACGTGTTCTGGAAGAGCTTGGCGTGCTCCCGCCTCATCATCTGGTTGCTCTTGGCACATCACGGGACAGCACACGCCAGAAAAAAATGTCTCAAAAACTAACAGGAGAAGCAAGGGCTCGTCGGTGTGCGCTGAAGAAAAAATCTCTTGTCGAGGAGTCAGCTCAAAAGAGCTGTGAGGGCCAAACCTATGGTGCTGGCGCATTTTAATGGCAGTGGCCACTACAAGGAGGATTGCTCTTTCTTGTGTACAAATTTAGTCGCATTCAATGACATCTTTGATAAATAAACATGCAATTTTGACTTTAAAACTCGTTTTTCTCAAAACACAAATTTTGCCATTTTTGTCAATGTGCCCCTCCTTTTCGCGTACTTCTGGTGCTCAGATCTGCATGAAATTTTCCCAAATTTTTCCAAAGTACGAGAAATGCAATTATCTTGTTTAAGTTTCAATATTCTTATTTTATAATAAAAAAAGTTATGTAAACTTTTACTAGGGTAGGAGAAATATGAACTTACCACGTTAAAATTTTTCACGTCTAGTACATATTTTGTATGGACATCCTAATTAGTTATTCGCATTCCACACTTTATTTGAAACATTATGAACTATCAATTGTAAAAAATTATTGAAGTTTAGGTCTGAAAGAGGGGGGGCAAAAGGCTTAAGTTTTTCACTTTGTCATGTTGCCGAACTAAAAGTATGCAACTTGCAAGAAACTAATTATGTATTTGAAATCAGCATAAAAAGTTCTATAAGCAGCTCAAGTTTCATTGCTCTAGGATGAATATTAAAGAAAAAGTGTCTTCGAGTAGCATCTCCCCTTAAGGTGAAACACTATTTATCGACATATTGAACTTTCTAATGACCTGAGGACTCGTACAAAAAAGACCTGAACTAATTAATAATTTTTAATTACAATTAATATTTCTCAGGCAATATGGCCTTTTCGTCACTGTCCCTTGAAGGCAGAACCTTTATAATCAACATTTAACTTGTCTGAATCACAGTTCATAAGTTCTTGAATTTCAGCAGTTTTTGAATCAGTCTCATTACTATGAAAACAAAACCTACCATAAAATTTTAGTTTGCTCACTTCTGCATAGATGGCAAAACCCAGTTCATAGATGTTTCATATTCATGATTACTGTCTCAGGCACTTCTAGGGGTGCGTATTGGTGACTAGACAAATATACTCAGAAAGCACAATAATTTATCAGTATCGATTGATTTACTGCTTCACTTTGGCATCTCTTTAAAGTTACAACATGTATAAGAATCCATGACACATCAAATTTGTACTATATGCACACTATCCTAGAAATAACAGGCTGCCTAATTCAAATGCCCTGCCTCGTAAATTCATTGTAAGCCACTCATTGATGTCAATATAATTTACACACTGCCTGATAAGTCATATCGCGTAGGACATCTATTTTCTATCCATATTACCAGGACTCCAGGTTAATTCTGATACCTGGGGTTAACATGTACCCCAACAATCATTTTTCCATTTCACTCTCATTGATATGACATCGCCGTGGCTAGTGTCAAACTCTTGGCTATGATGTAAGTAGTGCGATGCCATGGCCTTAGTACTAAGCTGAATGGTCCATTTAGTCACTATTCGGCTAATAAATTCACAATGCAGTGTCACTGTTGAAAATTACCTTCGCATTTCCAGCAATCTTTGTGGATCTGCACATCCCTGTAGCTACATAAGAGATAGATCACTATACATATTTCCCTGATAAACTTCCCCTCCCCATCCAGGCCACCCCCCCTTTTGAACGCACCTCTGACTACAATTTCTGAGACTGAAAATACCAGTGCAAATTTATCTTGTTAACTATGCTGCAGCAATTTATTGAACCCATTTATGTTGAACGGTTCTTGCCATGGCTGCTACTAACAAGTTTAATGGCCCAGTTTCAGCTACTGTGCTGGTATCAAAAAAAGTGATAGTACAGAAAGAAACATGAGGTTACAGATTACTACCTTGGGTTGGTATAATGCAATGATTGCATATCAAAGATATTACTTCACACTCGTCAGTCATCTGAGGGCACTATGTGCACAACAATGAGGCTGGCCAGACATGAATGGTAGATGATATGAAAGGAATACTAGAATCAAGCAACAGGAATCTACGTTATACCAGCCAAGAGTACTGTACTATGCTGCCCCCATAAAGCCAAGTACTGGTACAACAAAGCACAAGCTTGGGCTAGTTGGTACATATATTAAGGAGTACAGCACAGACATGCGCATTTCTTTTTGTTTTATATGTATGCTCTGAAATAAAAATTTCAGTTGCTAGTCATCCCATTCGTTGTCTTTTTATTAGTCCTTGTTTTTTTGTGCAGTTCCCCATAAAAATAGTACTAGTGCCTTATGGCACATACACCCATCATTGTAGTTGGTCAAAGTAATTACCTTACGATAAACAATAGTACACAATTCAAATACAAAGAACACAAACTCACAAGGGGGCCCCAGTAGTGTAGAGATATCCAATTCTTATGTCGGGTATGAATTGGGACAAACACACAACCAAGAAATAAAGATTCAAAAAGAACTTGAATTGATTAAATAAGACCTGAAAAAGAGGAGAGAAGGAAGGCAATGTTAAAATAAACGAACAGCTCGTATCATACGGCTATACTACAGCAATGTGGACATCGACCGCTATAACGCATGTTGCCTCAACGCTGCGGACAACGTGTTATGTCATCCCGCATGCGATAACATAACTGGCTATAAGAACGAGCAGGTACAGAGGGATGCCCTGACCAAGGTGGCCAAGACGAACGCAAGCAACATGAGTGGCTTGCTGGCCTCAATTCGCCTGAGCATCGGCAAGCCGTACATGATCACGGCAAACATCGATGCAAGCGAAAGTCACGTTAATGGAAACATGGGCCACCTTCTGGTACATCAAGTGTGACGAACACAGCAGCCTTGTGGCTGTATCTTGAATTTTCAACATCCACGGCAAGCATTATCGTCCCAGCTAGGACAAAGCGTGTCACTGCCGCCCATCCATCAATAGAATTGAAATGAGTGCCTGTGGGACTGCGAACCATCACACAACGATATAAGGCAGAAAAAACCTCGTGTAAGAGGACACAGGTTCCCCTTGCGCAAGCAAATGCTGTAACTATATATAAGTCACAAAGGGCCACATACACCCAGGTAGTCTACGGATGCAATAAACGCCATCCACAGACGTTGGTCTATGTAGCACTTTCCAGGGCTACCAGCCTCGACAGCCTATACCTCATATACGCAAAAGGTGACTTTAGGTTCTGACATGTCACCGCTCAAAAAGGCCTCTGGCATTGTCTCGGACAGGGCTACCACCTTCATTTGGTGCCACAACCACAACAATCACCTCACGCTCGCCACTCTCAACGTACAGTCTGTGCACGCATACGTGCACGACCTCGAGAAAGACGCTCTGCTCACAGAAATTGGCATGTTAGAACTTTCTGAAACCTGCAGCGATGAGCCCACTGCAATCATGGGATTCCAATACATCATCCACAGCAAGCGGCTTCATTGCAGGTGTGGCGGCATGGGCCACCATATAAGAACACAGCAATGCACAACTTCAACGTAGGCTGGATCCCACTTCGCCGGCCACCAGACACCGAACACATACAGACAAGAAGCGGAATCGGCGAGGTCTGCATTGCGCACATCAATCACAACAACAAAGAGGGCAATGCACTCACCGCCATCTACCCGAGAACCGTCAAGAACCCCTTCCACACATGCAATGGGTTCGTGAAACGTGCGTGCGTTTTCAGTCATAATGGACAAGTATAAGCACTGCATATCAGCTTACCGTGTCTGGTGTTGGTAATACCCATGTTGCTGTTGGCATCGTTACACACCTATAAACAACTGGTTATATAACACATGTGCGACATATCTTGAGTATCATTTCGTAATGTTTTGCTCAATGTAAAAAAATTACGCCACAGTCACCTTCATGCCACATGCTTTGCATTACATCAATTCTCGCGGTACGTGGGATCTGCAGCATTTTGTGTTCTTTCAAATCATTTCATAGCCCTTCGACCACATTTTGCTTAACATCCTTAGCCTCCTCTCTAGTGAATGGTTCAACACATATGATTTTTAAGTGATCTGTGTAGTGAAGGTTTTATGAGGGGTCCTGGGCTTTTCATTCTTGGGGCATTTGACTGCACCACTTCATGAAAGTGAACAGTTTCAACACTTTCCAGTCAACAAAAGCCCAACTGACATGCTAGGGTGCTCTTGCACGATTAGTAATGTCATGATGGCCAGTGGAAGCAACACAGTACAAGAAAAGACGCCTGTGCCGCGTTACCTGTTCTTGTACCCTGTGTATTCTGTTTGCACTGGCCATCATGAGTATATTCCAACTCGCCAAATGTGCTACCTTATTTCAGAAATATCATGCTCAATAGTTGGGGGGAGGGAAGTGGATTGTAATAAATTGAAAAAGGAGGAGTGGGGGGCAGGCAGTCTTTCTGTATCGAAAAAGAGTACAGAAGTGCATTGGCCAAGCATTGGCATTACTGCTTTTGTTGTAGACTGCATAAATATTAACTTCTTCCTCACCACCTCCACTTTCAGCTTTAAAAAAAAATATTGTAGCAAAATACTTACCAAAGGAAAAAATGTGAAGATGTTGTACTTTTGGTTGCATATTTTGTTAGGTGGGAACTTTTTCTGATGGTGGCCTTCCAAGAAATACAGTTCTTGGCTGGTACTCATGAGCACCACAGCAACCCATGCTGAGCCTTCTACAACAGCTGCACATTTTCAAGCAAAGTAATGGCTATTAGTAAAAATATTTTTAATTTAAACACGACTATAAGACACTCCAGCCCTTCAGCAATAATTATGCCTTACATACTCTATAGTAGCAGCCTTATGTGCAAGAAATAGAATTAAAAGCATTGCACGGACAAAATGTCCCATTCAGATGGGCAAACTGCATGCCACTTTGCATAGTTCAATGGCGTCTCAAGAGGGGACCAAGAAGTAGTTTGATTTATCAAACTATTTCTTGGTCTCATTGAAATTTGATGCAAATGAACATGGCCATATGCACATTTAACAACAAAAACTTGCATTCTAATCAATTTGCTTTACTAAGCAATTTTAACAAGATTTAAAGAAAATAGCTGTCTTATTGCCTTACGCACTATAGGCATACTTCCACACTGAACCTTTGCCGCATGCCATAAAAGTACTCGCATGCACCTTTATACAGACTTTGTACTCTCTCTCTCATTGGTGGAAGCGTACACATCACTCAAATATACTTAACACTTAAAGAGTACGACTATGCTCTCGTCCTCCTGCAGCAAAGAAAATTACAAAAACAGTCCTTGGTGCTACATGAACACTACACACTGCAGGTATGAACATAGTCAGCACTGTGCAGCAGCCCTTATACCCATTGAATTTCCATGCGTAACACAAGCATAATTTATTAAGTTTAGGCAGTCGGGTACACAAAGTTCCCAGGAGCCAAATACACAATTATTACTTGCTTTTGTAGAATATAATAAGCAATGGTCTGATGGTAAGTATAATTTATGGTTTTCGATTGTTTGTTTTTTTACCTCTGGAATGCTGAAGTCAGGCAACTGCAGCAATTCATGGTAGTCTTCTTGCAATGTCGACTGGTGGACGTTTCTCAAAAGACTGTCGCCTTCTCCAACATCAAACCCGCGTCACTACTTAGACTTAAGCGTGAACCAGATCCTTCATGTGATCTAAATTGAGATCAAATTTCAATTACCACACAGCAGTATGCAACTCAACACACAGTGACATGATGTAAGTGAGAGACCCTGCTATGGCTATACATACAACCTAAATATTTTTTATAATGTTAAATTGACTTTTGCGAGCTACATCAGCATGGTAATGGTGACAATAGAGTGTATTAATAAAGCTCACCTTTCAGCACAAAATGCATCAATTAAATGTGAATTCCTCTCAGATTTAGTTCTCAACTTTATCATTTAACACTTCAGTCCTATATTTGTGTCAAAATTTGAGATGACACGCCATAAAGTTAGCAAAAAGAATACTAAAATAACAAAAGTTCTGAAAAAAATTTGCACAAATGATGAGATTAAGACTTGCAACTTGGAGCTGTAACACTCAGCTATGATCAAAAATAACATTTGCATTTAGGTAAGCACAGATAATTAGCCGCCTGTGTATGCATGTCATGTATCTCGATAGAGAAACTTTTTAAAAAGCTTAATTCAGCAAATATCCCAATTTCTATGTGAGTGCGTGTGCATGTGTATCAAAGAAAAAGCTCTCGATTGTATCTCATTTGTTTAAATAAGCACACTGGCACAGATATAAGTTTGAAAATATGGAAAGCAATCCGGCAGGTTCACTCTGTTCCGCACAGCTATTAGCATCAAGGTAATATTGGTATGCGCATTTCTCTGAAGCAATGCCCCTGCATCAAACGTATATTGGAGCAACGGCAGAAGGTTTAGAGCTGTTTTTGTTCCAGATGCAGCTGATTTGATCCTGAAAGAACAAATATTTTCAGGTGCTTGTAAAATTTCGCACAAACGTTATGTGGCTCACTGCCTGATTACCTGTCACAAGCAGTAAATATTTTCCCGCAATTCATTTGTCGTGTCATGCACGGACAGCTCCAACTGCTGCTGTCAAAACAGCATTTACTCAGTATTAAAAGGGCATCTTTTGTGAAAGGCATGTAGTCAGTTTCCGCTAACATGAAATAGTTATGAATCATTTCCGCACAAGAGGCAATGTCATTTTGTTAAGGCATTGGTAGAGCGTCTGCAGCGAATGCTTCATGAGAGGTTTCAAAAGTGACCAATGCAGTGTCTATCTGTTACGAGCCCATTGCAGCTGCTATATTAGCTGTACTTTTAAATTTTCTAGCGAGTAACTTGTGATAGACTTTTCAGCATGCTTTACATTGAATGAAGGCTCATAGGTTCCTGAAAACTCTGATCTTTCTTGCCAGGAGAGGTTGCCGCCCAAATACAGTACATTAAATAGTGAACTCATTGTACTTAGTGCCTTCAACTTATCATATATTTTGACAGGCACCACAAACACCACTTATGTTACATTTGTAAGCCAAGAACAATCTACAGCTGCACCGTTGTTTTATGCTGGCGATTCTAAATGGGCTCTCGATTAATAAAGCGGCTACACTGAAAAAATCTGTCATATAAAACACAAGAGAAGAACCATTTTGACCTAGTTTCAATCATTCTTACTGACCTGGTGCATATTACAACTACCACTAGCTGCAACATATGTGATAAGGCTTAAAGTACGAGTGTTCCCTTCATGTTGCCTGGTGAACACCGAAAACATCAGCTCTTGATTTGTACAATATAGTCCTCGCGAAGAGTTTGTTCATTAGGCAGTATAGGGGTTACTGATCAGTTAGAATAGCAAAAATTAAGGCACTATATTGACCTGTCAGTATTGTGAAACATGCTTGGGCGCATATGTCCAACAATATAGTGAAGTTTCATTTATAGTCATACAATCCTCCAAGTACATAATCTGTAAATAATGTCAGGCAAGAACAATGCCGCAATAATGTAGTTTTGTAACAGATTTGTGTCCCACTTCTTACATTTTGATTATGCAGAGGCATTGTCACATGATCCTATCTAGAAAAGTGTGTAAAGTTGCAATGGCGGGCAGTGTCAGCCTCTCACCTGAGGCAGACTTTAAGACCAATATGCAACATCAATTCACGGTAAATTTCAATATTTTTAAGTTCAGAACTTGACTTGCAAGCAATCCATTATGCATCCGGCAAGATTAAAGTACCTTAGAAATCCTGGAAAAGCACTGCTTTATATCAGTTCTAATGCCTAGTAGCCTCAATAATTTCTCACTCGTACTAAACTACTCTGGAAGGACGGTATTGAAATATGTAGCAGAAGCAGCCTCTCATATGCCGTTTAATGCATTTTTGAAGTTTTCGCAATCCATTATTTAGATTATGGATTGGATCCACAATAACCGGTTTATATATTGACTGCAAGTTTTAACAACACACATGCAGATAGTGTTGTGGTACATTTCTAATGCAGGGTGTTTCATAAATGCGTTCAAAACTTTAACATAGGGAAGAGAATTATTTAAGGCAATTGGCTTTGGATTGCTTTTACCGATGCTGCAGATATCTTTAAAACTGCTAAGCTGTAATTTCACTAAGCCACAAACACAAATATGACAGGAACATTTTCACTGGAATAGTTACGATCAGCATTCCTAATGCAAAATCGAATGAAAAAACTTCAATTGTGGGTAATGCAATCAGAGCAAATGTGCTTGGCAATCAAATTACGACAGCATTTGTTTATTGCTTCCAAACAGTTTAACAAAGTCTATACCACTGGCTTGAAAAGACAAGATATATGAGATGCAACAAGAAACGAGTTGAGATAGCATTAAAAACATCCCCCCACAACCTCTTTTTTCTTTCTTTTTTCATTACACAATAACATGTCAGACTACCTATTCAGAAAACTGTCTAAGCAGTCAGGCACAAGCATTACAGCAAAGACAAAAAATTTCAGCTAACAATGCATGCACAGTACTAATATTAAAGAATATTACCGTAATGAAATGTGTTTAAATTATGATACAGTGCAGTACCGTACATGCACCAGCATATTGAGCAAGATAATATGAGTGCAAGACGATTTATGAGAGACAACGCATTCTCTTGACTGGTGTTAACTCAAGTTAAAGTGTGTTACCAAGTTAGCAACAGTCACAGGATACACTCCAAAAATTGTTTGCATCGTTTAGAACACACTTCGTCACCACAACAGTAATCGTCGTCTATTAACTGTGAATTGTACAGAAGCCAGCAGCAGCAATTTTCATACTAATTATTGGAAGTGTTTCCTTGTTTGGTAACATCATACAGGGGTGCCCCGAATATCACACAGCACGATTTAAAAAAAGAGGAAACTCGTTACGCGAAGCTCATCTAGTACATATTGTTTGCAGTATACTATAGCAGCCACTACTAATTTTTGTTGATGAGGTTATAGTTAATTAGACCCAATTATGTTTCTTACTCGACAAATACTCACCTAATCATTAAAATGTCAATGAGGCATATGTAGCAGGCTCAAATGACATCTAACTGCACTATTTTCAACAACGTACTATTGCATGCTCGCTTTTTTTGGCTAATAAAGAAAGCTCATGAAATCTGAAAAATGACACGTGACTAGACTGCAGCACGTATCAGCAAGCGGCACCCTTAAACAGGATCACTGTGAGATAGCAAGTTAAAACTATGCTCCCACCTTTTGTGGGTGGGAGCGTAGTCCATGTGTTATTTTTCATATTTCACGTGGCTTTCTTTGCCAAAAAAAACTGAGCCCTAATTAGTATGTTGCTGAGATAGCGCAGTTAGATATCATTTCAACATGCCTACATATGCCTCATTGACGTTTTAATGATAGTTGAGTATTTGTCGAGTTAGAAACTAGATTAGGACGAATTAACTAAACCTCATTAACGAAAAAATTAGTAGCGGCTACTACAGTATATAGAAAACAATATGCACTAGGTGTGCTTTGTGTAACACGTTCCGTTTTTTTTAATCGTGGCTGCTGGATATTTGGACACAGCTTGTATAATGATAGTGTAACAACCACATTTATTGAGAGTTGCCTGTATGACTGGGCTCACTATTTATAAATTTGCTGATGTCATTATAGAAGTTGGAAAGAACAGTTCCCCCTTTTTTTAAAGCTATGCAACATGGATGAAATAATAGCTGTAACAGATACAGAAGAATGAAATTGCAGTTCAATCATAAAAAAATTCCCCTATATTAGATACGTAAAATGAAGTACTATCTACCGTCAAATGAAACGTGAACAGCGGAGCGCGTGGATCAAGCACTAGCAAAGCTATAGTGCGCGCCATCAGTCATCACCACTGACAGGCGCGCACATCCGGTTGGAAGCACTGCGTGATCCCCCATATATATAAAATATTTTCAACTAGTGTTTTGTTCTGATATGGTAATATAGTGATAATGGTGGCCGGTGTTGGCGTGCGATCCCTTGCGGTTGTTTCACTTCTATATTAATTTATTTCTTTATTTTACTTGGTTTCGACATCAGAAATAGATCAGACGCGAAAAATATCGGACAGTTAGAGGGATCGCGCAGTGCTGCCAAACCGGATGTGCACACCTGTCAATGGTGATGACAGTACTGCGCTCACTGTACCTTTTCTAATGCTTGATCCATGCGCTCCGCTGTTCGCGTTTCATTTGAAGTCGATAGTACATAATTTTTCTGGAGGCTTCATGCGCCACAAGTGTTATCACATTATGAGGCGTGCCCATTCCAGATAAGCTCTCACCCCTTGGGTCTCTCTTTATGTGCACCGAATGCACAGCACCTGGGTATTTTTAATTGAAGAACGGTTAACTCTGACCTAACATAAAATGATTAACAAAATTGTAAAGACGTTTCACCCCTTACGCAGATGGCATCTTCAGTATATGCTGGCACAAGTGAGGGGTGGTTGACCAGTCCACTATTCACATACGTCCTTGTACACATCCGGTACGGACCCTCATTTGTGCCAGCTTATACTGAAGATGTCACCTGCACAGGTGGAGAAGCTGTCAGCACAATTTCGTTAATATTGTTTACGTTAAGTCAGAGTTAATCTTTTTTTCAATCATTAATTGATCCGCTTCTGGAACAATTTTGCATGGGTATTTTTTCATTTTGCCATCCTTGAAATGTAACCTTCACAGCCAGGATTTGTTCAGCATGACCTTATTCTCCAGAGCATAACACCATAGCCCCTAAGTCATCAAGGCAGGCCACAATGTATTTGCTTTTAGTGCACTGTGGTACTCATGAGCACAACTTGCTTCTAGCAGCACAGGAAGTGCTTCTCCCACAATCATTAAAGATTTCTCAAAGACGAAGTGCTAGCTTGACTGATCGTTAGCATATATCAACATATTTCCAAGGGATGTCCCCTGCCGTGCAGTTGCACAGCCTTTCAGAACAGGAAGGAGCAGTGGGTGTAAAATACACCTAGCAAAGCATCACACACACATGGAAACTTCCCCCTTTTAAGAAAAGAAACGCGAGACCAATAAACAAAACACACGTGGAAATTACATGGCCAGACAAGGACAGATTGCAGGGCTGCACGGTCAAAAGCAATTTGTGGAGAGGCGAAATAGGGTGCAAGCAACAAGACGTCATACAGATGCGGAAATCGTACAGCACTAGACGTTACCGCTCACTTTTTTCTTAGAAGTGCGAAATATTGAATTTTTTCTCCGTTGCATTGCAAGTTTCTGCAACAAAAGCAGAATGGAAGACTAACAGTCAGCTAGCACAAACTTCACCAGTAAGTGACGCAATTGGCAAAATGAAATTGTTACAACCTCAGCTTCCACATAGGTTAATCATTAGAACAAAGCTTGTGTCGTCAAGTGTCCCACTACGTAGCTGGCAGTAGTTAACATGTCCAGGCTAAGCAACATGCGTGCGGGGAATGTATTCTGCCCTTTAAAAGGCACGTACAATCATGTTAAATGGTATTTCACGCCTGTGTCGTCATGCATGCCACACCCTTCCTAAAACCACAAACTACAGCTATTGCGCGACATAATGACACCCGCCGCAGTTAGTACTTGCAGAGTATTGACAACGATCGCACCATTACAAGAAGCAGCCAAGCCCATGCAGTGACACGATTAACGCCAAGTTTTCGTTTGCAGACAAACCACCCACCAAACACAACATAACTTGCCATTTGGCTCTTACCTGAGCATAGGTTCCAATAAAAACTACGTTTAACGCCTTAGAATGCAGACATCCTGAAACACGGAAATAACTGTTTAGCGTGGCTGCAAAAGTTTTGCGTCGAGTTGTACCTGACTAATCCAACGACACAAGCATCACGACACAAGTACAGTACTATCAGGAGCACAACTGCATCAGGACAACAAGCAACGAACACAACAAAATTGCAGCGATTTTCAGCACGCGATCGCACTTACCTTTACCACATATGCATCAAAACTGATGCAGATATTTATGGCGATCACGCGCAGAACAAATACCACAAACGGCGTCATCAGCGACAACCGCCGCCACAAGCTACAGCGAAATATGTTCCTATTGGCTCCATATGTAAACCGAAGTCAAAGCCTCAATCAAGGTCGCCATTTTTGTTGATCAACGGTAAAGTTTAAAATGAAACAAAATGCCCCCGCTGACTAGTTGCCACAACAAGAGCTTACTTATATTTAGTATTGTGTATTTTTTTAACATGTTTAGGTATATTTTTCGTATATTGAGGAAATATCTAGTTCCTTGAAGCATGCCTTGAAGAAACGAAACTACAACTGGCGCGCGTTTTGAATGAAGTTTAGGCGATTTATTGATTAAAGCAACATTGGCGCTGTAACAAACGCTGTATTTGAGGTATACAGTTTAATTTTAACCATTTATGAGCTTTTAAATGTTCCTCTTAAAGCCTCAGCCTGGGTTCTTTGGATTCCAATCCCTTAAGCGCGCGCAAACAAGGACAAAGGGAGGTGACGACACAAAGCGCTTGTGTTGTCACCTCCCTTGTCCTGTTTGCGCGCGCTTAAGTGATCGGTTATGAAAACCAACTAGCCCCAAAATCAGTGCTCCTTTGGATTCATCGCGCTGCGCTGGAGGAACTGGTAAGTTTTGTTGCTGGAAACGCAGACCCGTATCAACCTATTATATTATTATTATATTATTATATATTATTATTATTCTATTATTATTATATATTATTATTATTATTATTATTATTATTATTATTATTATTATTATAAGTAATAATAGTAGTTCTTTGACCCGCATGATGCTGCGCGTGCGCGTGTGCTGTTTTCAAGCAGGCCCCACTGATGGTCATGGATGTGAAGCATATTTTAGCTACAGGGATATGTAGTAGGTAATTTAGCAATAAGCCTCGAATGCTACCTCAAGCTATCAATGCTGCCATCATGGCGTAGCCAGGGGGGGGGGGGGTACACCGGGCCCGTGCCCCCCCCCCCCCCCCCCGATTTTTTTTTTTTTTTTTTTTGCCATGGCACACCGAGCACAAATGACACTCGACCACATCTGCCTGCCAAGCCCCCACTTTAGATCAAGGTGGTGCCACCCCGAAAAAACATTTCTGCCACGCCCCTGGCGCCATCTTGAAATCAGGGCCTCTGCTGTACAAAGAGCGAGAATATCAGGGGGGAACCGAGTGTTCCATGTATTGCTAGTGACAACCAAATGAAGCCAGCAGACAATTAAGTCAAAGAAAGCAGGAAGGCATGGTAATTAAACGAAATTGTTTCAGCTCCCCTCCCCCCTCCCCCCCCCCCCCGCCGACATGTTTCAGTATTACACGTGTATACTCTTGATGCCAGGGGCGTAGCCAAGGGGGGGTTGGGGGGGTTCAAACCCCCCCCCCGAAATTTTCAATTTTGCTTGGGCATATATGCACGCACACATACAAATGCACGCACGAACATACATAATGTATGGTTGAACCCCCCCGAAAAAAATTTCTGGCTACGCCCCTGAGTGATGCAGAACTATCGGTAAATTGACTATCGATAGTATCGATAGTATTTTTTGAAACTATCGATGGTGTAAACAAACTATCGATAGTGCTACTAACGACAAATTATCGATAGTGCAATCGTAGTACCATCGTAATATTAGTAGCGATATTATTGCCAGGCGTGTTTATTGCTTTGTTTTGACTTATTCGCGGTTTCATCCACAAAGACTATCAGCAACGTTTGACGCAGACAGCACCGTAATGTTTGAGAAGCTTCACAATTGTTTGAGATCATTCCGCTAAGATTACGCGTCGAACGCGAATAGTCAAGTTTATTCGAGAGCTTACGCGAGCGCCAGCGATAACGCTGGAAGGTTTGATGGCTGATGTATAAAGGACGACGTGTTCCACCGCAATATGCAATATGCAAAATGCAATATCAGTTAGAAGCCGCCAGCTATTCAACATGACATAGGTTGCACCAGCTGCTGCAACATATTCTCGCTCGAATCATATCTGGACCTTTCTGGCGCCTGGCAATCCTTGTTTGTTGATCATGGCTGACAGTAGCCCTC
Source organism: Rhipicephalus sanguineus (assembly GCF_013339695.2). NCBI lineage: Eukaryota > Metazoa > Arthropoda > Arachnida > Ixodida > Ixodidae > Rhipicephalus > Rhipicephalus sanguineus. The sequence continues at coordinate 123,221,063 of NC_051177.1, read as the reverse complement.
GCGAAGTTGT
>NC_051177.1:123200390-123220953 GCF_013339695.2 Rhipicephalus sanguineus | reverse complement strand
GCCGGGTCATTTCTTCCGCGAAGATGGTCACGTTTCCGTTCGGAGCTGACCCGTGTCTCCAGCAAGGTTGCAGCCCTTTTCCTTTCGGACGGACGCTCGTGAATGTGTCCAAAAAAGCACTGCGAAAGAGATCCCAGGTTCGAAGCGTGGACTCCCGGTTCTCGAGCCATGTCCTTGCTGCTTCTTCCAGGTAGAAGTCACATGGCGCAGCTTGTCGTCGGCGTTCCAGTTGTTAAATGTTTGCGACCTTTTCGAAAGTCTCGAGCCAGGTTTCCGGGTCTTCGAATGACGACCCGCGGAAGTTGGCGGCTCCTTGGGCTGCCGAGTAGGATCGGCGAAGGCTGCACGGGGTCGGTCATCGTCGCTGCGGTTTGTGTTGGGACTTGGGGCTGCCTGGTTTGTTCGGGAAGGAGCCCGTGCTCTGGCGGTAGTCCCTTCTGCCTGCGGCTTGTTCGACGATCCGGGTTTTCTTTGCTGTCGTCCTCCTTGCGGCTCGGGCTTGGTCAGCGCTTCGCGGGGGCGTCCGGATCATGGAAGCAGCAGCACCTCCACCAGATGTCACGTGGTCGTGACGTCGACGAAGACAGCAGTCGGCGTTGTCAAGATGAAACGTTTATTTGGCCGAACTTGTGGCCGGAAACGGAAAGTTAATTTACAGCAATGCACACGGTAGCACTGATAGCGGCGTACAGATCGTCAACCGTCGATCAACTGACCAGCGCTGAAGCGCGTCGGCATTTAAACGTGTGCCGTCGAATATTCCAGCGTTATCGCTGGCTGTCGTGGAAATTCTAGAATAAGCTCAAGTGTGCGCGTCTTGCGCGCAATCTTAACAAAACGATCTGCAATGATCGCAAAGGTTCTCGAACAATGAGGCGCGGTTCGCGCTGAGCGTGCTGACAGTCTTTGTGCCCGAAAACCGAATACAGCAAAAGTAGTAAAGAAACACACGTGGCAATATGTAATCAATGCTTGAATACATAATTATTTAAATACACATTCAAAATGAAAGTGTCCATCAATTTTCTGCAACAGAGCGGAACAGCCTCATTCAAATAAAGAGACAATATATTTACATTACTACTGAGAAATAATCATGTTTCTGTGCATAGAAAACATTTTCTGTTTGAAAAAGAAAGCAAAAAAAAACAGACCGAGAGGTTATAACACAAAGTTATAAGACACAAGTTTCAATGTCAGTGCAGCTTGAAAAAACAAGAATAGCACGCTTGAATTGCAGGAGAAAAAGATGTTCTCAGTCACCTAGATGTGCAGTTTAGTGCAACCTTATTGGGTCGACAGGAGATGGCATATTTCTGAACGAGCATCAGCTGTGGCATAGAGTAGCGTTGAAACGTCCCCGATTCTCGCCCCTGAAATATTTATGGATGAAATAACGTACATTAAGCAATGTGTGGACAGAAAGACATTAAAAGAAAAAACGAGTTTTGGCATGACACTCACCACAATGAACATTTTCTCCGATGCTGCGAGACAGCATATCGGGTCTGTATTGACCTGAAACTAAATGCATGCCATTTAAGTCTAGTATTTATCAAAGAGTTATCAAACTAAAAAAAAAAAAACAAAGAGGAATGACAAATTAGTTAGCCTTTCTGTGTGCGTGTAAAAATAAATTAATATTCTTCGTGTCCCGGCTGTCATATCAATGGCATTACTGTGTCATCATCGACTTCCAGGCATTTTCCGTATTTTGTTCCATATTTTGTTATGGAGGAAGATTTAACCGGAGTTTCCAAGCAAATTCTGAACGTGAAGAGATAATAATTTTTTATAGGCGAACGATTGACAAGCTCCAGGAAGCCGCTGTAAAAATTCCATGATATCACAGTGATCCAGTGTAGAAATTAATCGGCCTCTAATATATATATACTATTCTTTCTGGCTGAAGAACACACCAACCACTGTATACCGACCCTATCTACAACTCCAAAACTGCGATCCACAAATCCAGATTAACATGCTATTATTCTGTAACACCGCTTTCAAGCTATTCCTACTGACTATGAAAATAAGTGGTGACTCTCACTTGGTGCTTCTTTTTTGCCTGCAAAACAAAAACAGTGCATAAGGTTTACAAGATTAACATGGCATAACAGCCAATTACTGCTACCAAATTAGACGCTGTTTACTTAGACTTACTTCATAAATTTTGTCTACGTCATTTGAATTCTCTCCTTCTGTGGGGGCCTCATTGATATGTATGACTCTGCAAAGCAACAAATATAACATGAACATTGCTAAATGGCACGCACAGCTTCAAACACTGACTGAAACATAGGTTTAGATTCGGATGTCCACATATAGGGCAGCTTTTTTGCAAAATCTTGCGTTGGTCATTTCAAACCTGAATCAGTCATGGCCCAAAAATCTTGCAAGAATTGATGTATTTGATACTGAAACTAATCAAAAAATGCCAGCGTTACCTGTTGCCACAAGTGACACGGAAGACAGAATATTTAGAAGACAGTATAAGAAATTGAGTGGGTTTTGCAACGTAAGCTTAGGTGCTACTCAAAACTAATCAGAACATGATACTAGCGTTTACTAACCCAACGGCTTTGCCAGGATAGCTTTGATAGTATATACGCGCTAGTCATATATAACTATTTTGCTAAAGTTAAATTTAGAATTACACTAAAGAGTAACATTAAATCAGTTTAGACTGACAAAATAGTCATTAGGCACCTCATTTTATTCAATTTAGCGATAATAGGTTGATTCTCAGAAGGGGAAATGAACATCCATGTTTCATCTCTTAGAACTTCACACCATAACCTCAGCGCTGGAATGTACATATGACATCGAGAATTGTAGTGCATTTCCTCATGTTTGGGCTGCTGCAGAATGGTGTAAGTTCCAGAGAAATTGCTCACTTCTGTTTTTTGGTTCTAATTGAATACAGTGTAGAAAAAAAAGGCAACTAGGCCTAAGGAGGCACAGTCAGAATCTGTGACATCACAGTGACGAGCTCCTGCTTATTGTTTTTTTTTCCACTTTTCCGACTTGCCAAGGATTTCTGTGCTGTAAGGATATTGTTCTAAATGTGTAAGCATTTCTATGGTGACTCAACGAGAAAGCTGCATGTCCGTCACTCAGTTATTCAAGATGAGTCACTACAGTAAAAGCTCGCTATTTAGACCCTCGTTAATTCGGAGAATCGGCTAATTCAGACATGCTCTCTGGTCCTGGCATATGTATTGTTTAATGGCATCAAACTCTCACTAGATCGGCCATCACTAGCTTAAACCCGGTTAATTGGAACGATCCTCGAAGCGCCAAGTGCCACAAATGTGCAACGCAAAGGGGCGATAACACCGTACAGTAACGGTGGTAACGACGTTTTGTGTTAATTTTTGTTTATTACCTTTTTGGTTAATTAAGGCAAGTGGGTCTTGAGCCACAGTCACATTGTGAACGAAGTCGTGAATGCCGGAAATTGCTGCTTTTACACAGCTCTTATGCAAAGTACAGGATTTACGTATTCATCAAGAATATGAAAGTGTATTAATGTTAGAGAAGTTTGCTTATTGTTTTCTTCATACAGTAGACTCTCAATAAACGAAAATCTCTTAAATGAAATTGCTGCTTAAATGGAACAACTGCCTCTAACATGATTGGTTTTGTGCTTGAATTCTGCACCCCTTTTCATCTCTCAGTAAACGAAACTCCTGTTAAATGAAACATATTTTCCTGTCCCTTCAGCTTCCGTTTAACAGGAGTCTACTGTACTTTCAATAATTCAGAATTCGGTCAATTCGGGCATTTTTCCCAGTCCTGTGAAATCCGAATTAACGAGCTTTTACTGTATACGCAAATAAATTTAAAAAACAAAATTAATTTTTTGGGTGGTGATTGGTTTCAAACATAGGGCCCCACACTGCAAAAGTGAGTGTCTTATCCACTGGACTAAACACCCACACATGCGTAATTTGCAAATATGTGAACCATATGAGTGTGTTACTGTACCAGCAGTACAAAACAAATGTAAAAAGAGAACACTTTTTATGAAGGTTTCATTTAAATATTTTGTAGTGGTGGAATAAAGACCTCTCTAAAAAAACACGTAAAGCCAACATGGAGAATTCTGACCCATAACCAACGAAACAGAAGTTTCGGTGGTTATGGGATGTGCCTTCCGTCGGGCCGTTCCAGACGCCAACGAACGCTAGAAAGATGAACGACATCGTGCCAATGTCATACCTGCCAACCTAAGGACTTCTGAAATCTGGAGACTCACTGCAAGGGGATGAGACGAAGGGGGGGGGGGGACAAAAATAGTTTCAGGCAACGCCTGTGATCAGTCAACAAAATTGCTTAGCATACGGCCCCCGCGCCAGTGGCCTTGGGAACACTAGAAGTGGGCCTGCTGCCTGACTGAAAAACTGTTACTATAGATGCGTTATAGCCTCTCTGCTGTTACTGTGCCCTCTCCACACAGGGCCATAAGACTGCAGACGTGCCCACCAGCGTCAGCGGTTGGAGTGTGTGCGTTTCTGGTGAAAGGAGGACAGCCCGACATACAACAGGAAGTAGCAGTGGCCAGCGAACCTTTCCAGCTGCGTGGAAGTTCCCTTTCCTTTGGTGTGTCATATAAATAAGTTCGTGTTGTTTTAATAACCGGCTTTTGCTTTCTGTAGCTTTCTTTTTTTTTTTCGAAATTGGGCTGATGCAGCTTATCGGGAGATTTAGGGCCACGATCATGCAATCGGGAAGACAGGTCAGAAATCTGGAGCCTCCCGGGTAAATCAGGAGAGTTGGAAGGCATGCAATGCCGGCCGGCAACAATGTCCCAGGGAAGACCGCAGCTGTGTAGAGTTTCCAACAATACAGCTCTGCGCTCGTATAATCGCCTAGACAGCTTCAAAAGGAGATTCTGCGTGGAGCTTTTGGTATCGTTGATAAGTAATTTACTAACACAGTTACACCTATCTCTATCTCAAAATGTTCCATTAATAACAGTTGCCTTCAAAGCAATAAAGCTTTCCCCAAAGACACTTTCCAGTGCGCAACTGCAGTAAGAGATTTCTGAACACTTTAAGGTACGGTTAGAGGCAAACAAAAAGTTTTCATTTCAGAAATGGTCAGCAAAAGCACAAATATGAGATGTGTTATTAGTGGTCAGATCCACACACACACACACCTCTCGAGCACAGGCTTGCTTCGCTGTCCAGAGAGTTCCAGTACGGTGCGGCCCCTGGGCGTCTGGAAGCGCCACACAAAGATCTGATCCCTGGATGCAGCAAACACGTGCGATTCAGTCATAGACAGATGCAGGGGCTCTACTTCTGTTGTCGTGCTGTCCACTGGTGTCCCTATGGAGTTGCACACAATCAGGGCAAACTGAAAATGAAAGGAGTTGGCGAATTAGCATTGCGTCCCAAACGTCACAACAGCACAAAAAGGTTCTTAACGTGCCCTGTACAAATGTTGCTAGTGGCGATCGAATGGCGACTAGCCTTTGTATGTCTTTAAAGACAATGTCTTCCTGGGCCTTTCCCGAATGCTTTTTGCCTGATGATGCCTGATAATGATAATTTCTGTCTGAATTCGAGTGAGCAGTTTGAATAGTGGATTTGCATAAGACATTGGTACAAGTGCTGGATGCGGATAAATTTTAAAGAAGTTGGTTTTTTACTAGCCAAAAGAAAGACAGTTTAATCTATGAATTTGGTTTATTTTCAGTGTTTTGTATTCAGGTATTTTTCTTATTCAAGTAGCTAACTGTACGCCGTTACTTAATGCACCGTTTTTTTTTGTCCTCTGATCTGTTGCAATGGGGGCTGTGAGTTACAGACAATAAAATTAGGCACATTTTAAATGTTACCCCAGCATATGCGGATAACCAACACTAGAAGAAAATAATTCATGGTGTGAATAATAAGGAAGCTTCCCTTGAATCATAGCTTCACGGCATTGTTAAGTGCGCCTGACAGGGCAGCTTCACAGCAGTGCAGGCCGCACTGCCGCGAAGCCACCTCTTCAGGTGGGTTATACATAACCCTTCATTCGTTTTAAATGGCTTGAAAACAAAAATTTGCGCAAAAGCAAATGTCGTCATAATATTAAATCAAACATTCACCCAAGCCAATAAAAAGCATTGCTGGCACTTTTAAAACTGAGCCTGTTTCACACATGGTATACTAATAGGTGAGGCCGTAGTGCCAATCATAAGGCATAATTAAAACGAGTGACATTTCGGCTTTTTGGTATAAATTAACTGCTTTGACTTAAGCGTCACTAGAGGGCACAAAATAGTATACACAAGAAATAATAAGAATTAAAAAAGAAACGTAAGATCAAATTGAGCTGACCTTTGGAGTGTTTCCATCTTCCCGTGTGGCAATTGTGCAGAATTCGGCCATAGCACACATCTTCTGCAGGTTCTTTATGTACTTTACATATTTCTGTGAACAGAACAAGGTGTAAATAAGAACAAGCACGTAAGGCCAAAAGTCATTACAATGAAATGGCTTATTACAAGTCAATATTAATGAGAACTAACAGACAATAATGCCAAGGAAAAGTATAGGGGATGTTTTTAGTAATAAATGTAAGGTAATTGTGAAGAAAGAAAAGTGGACGAAAAGATAGCTTGCCGCAGGCAGGGACCGAACCTGCGACCTTCGAATAACGCGTCCGATGCTCTACCAACTGAGCTACCGCGGCAGCCATCCTCCCGTCCACTTTATAGGGTATATGTGTGCATTTAAACGTGGGAGCGTCAGTCAGCGCCGCCAGTAGCCATGACGGCGAGTGTGGAACACTCTTTTTCTGCCTGTTGGCGTCACGTAGCACGTGAACTTATTACGAGCTGGCAGCTGACCAATAATCCCTCGCATACCACCTGAAAGCATCAGGTCTGCCAGAACGAGACCCTCGCTATGAATGAAGGAAAGAAGTGTTAATTTCAAGGGCTCGTTTTCTTTGTTATACACAATATTAATGAGAACTAACAGGCAATAATGCCAAGGAAAGTATAGGGGATGTTTTAGTAATAAATGTAAGGTAATTGTGAAGAAAGAAAAGTGGACGAAAAGATAGCTTGCCGCGGGCAGGGACCGAACCTGCGACCTTCGAATAACGCGTCCGATGCTCTACCAACTGAGCTACCACGGCGGCCATCCTCCCGTCCACTTACCAGGGTATATGTGTGCATTTAAACGTGGGAGCGTCAGTCAGCGCCGCCAGTAGCCCATGACGGCGAGTGTGGAACACTCTTTTTCTGCCTGTTGGCGTCACGTAGCACGTGAACTTATTACGAGCTGGCAGCTGACCAATAATCCCTCGCATACCACCTGAAAGCATCAGGTCTGCCAGAACGAGACCCTCGCTATGAATTCATAGCGAGGGTCTCGTTCTGGCAGACCTGATGCTTTCAGGTGGTATGCGAGGGATTATTGGTCAGCTGCCAGCTCGTAATAAGTTCACGTGCTACGTGACGCCAACAGGCAGAAAAAGAGTGTTCCACACTCGCCGTCATGGCTACTGGCGGCGCTGACTGACGCTCCCACGTTTAAATGCACACATATACCCTATAAAGTGGACGGGAGGATGGCCGCCGCGGTAGCTCAGTTGGTAGAGCATCGGACGCGTTATTCGAAGGTCGCAGGTTCGGTCCCTGCCCGCGGCAAGCTATCTTTTCGTCCACTTTTCTTTCTTCACAATTACCTACATTTATTACTAAAAACATCCCCTATACTTTCCTTGGCATTATTGTCTGTTAGTTCTCATTAATATTGTGTATAACAAAGAAAACGAGCCCTTGAAATTAACACTTCTTTCCTTATTACAAGTCAAAGAATACAACCAACTGCAATTCTCTTTGAAGCTAAGGAAAAAGCACATGAATAAAAAATCTCATTGCAACAAAGCAAAAAGTTTCCTGGGACACAAGCTATTTCTAGCTAAGACAGAAGATCTACTGATCATTCCATGCTGATAAAGCCTAAACTATCAATCTACCCACAACTAAAGGGACACTAATGGCAAACGTTAAGTCAATGTTGACTATTGAAATAGCGTTCCAGAAATCTCGTAGTGCTTGTTTCGTGCCAAGGAAATGCTGATTTTGAATGAAAATCACGTATTTTTGGTCCATATAAAGTTAGCGCACTTCAAATTACACCCCTAAAAAGGCCTCCTGACGTAGCATTTGCCTTGCCCAATGTTGCCCGCCTTTACTACCCAGCTGCCTACGCTGTGGTATCTGCTCTGAAGGGCACATTACACAATATCACATGAACAAGGCATTTTGTCAAAATTTCCGTTAGAGCAACTTTCACGAGCATGCAAGGCACACGTAGCAGTACGCGATAACGAAACTACCACTGAGACGCAACCGCACGAGCAGAGCGCAGCCCTGCGAAAACGGAACTTTTGCACAACCTGCATTGTTCTCCACATGTTCTCCGCATGTAACCCCCTGTAAAGGTGGTTTCATTGCGGTAGAGGGGAGCAGCCCCGTGGATACACCTATCCAGGGCGAATCCCTGGATAGGTGTATCCTATCCAGGGATTCGCCCTGGATAGGTGTATCCACGGGGCTGCTGTGTCTGCGTGCTTCTTGTAACTTTCTGTCCTGTCTAAGCGCGCTGTTTCATGTTCAAGATGTACCAACTGGCCCGCGAACAATCATTGTTACATGGTTAAATGAACTTCACCCTCACATCGATTCATCATTTGTTAAGTTTAAAAGATTGTTATGCCGGCTTATATACTCCAAGTATACTAAATATTAAAATTTAACATATTTTACAGGTTATCACTTGCATTCTGCTGAAAGTCAAATCGTGCTACTAATCAAAGTTGCTTCCCTTTCCCTTTGAACCAAAAGTAATGACATTTGCACATGCCTTGTTTCAATTTAAAAAAATATTGTGCAGGTTAGTTGTGGGTCATGACAAATTGATCATCTTTTTTTATAATAGTATGTGATTTATACTATTCGAATTCGATTCAAAATTATTCAACCAAATCACTATTCGTTTCGAACCTAAAATTTACTATTCGCACAAGCCTAACAAATATCATCCCTACTGCCATCTTGTAAATGTTATCTTTAATTAAGTCCCACATAATCTATGTGGTAAAGTTGATTAAAGTGGTTCTAAACTTAACATTTCTCGTTCTTACCTCGTTCGTGTTTGTGTTCCAGAAGATCACTGTGCTTTCAATGCGGTCTGCCTTGTTGAATGCATAGGCCACAGTGTTTGCCAGAAAGCACCACTAGTAACAAGGAAAAATTTTTTTTTAATTAAGCAGTTTCATTAATACAAGAGTCTACAACTCAAAGCTCTGGCAGACATCTCATAAGTAACTTCTAGAGAGGGAAAGAAATAATCACAGAAAAATTATACTATCAAGTTACATATTATACAGTGGAACCTTGTTGATAAGTTCCCGCTTAGTGCGATTTCCCGGCTCCTACACTCGCAATTGCGAAAACTAAAAATAACCCAATAGAGCTATGTGTAATACGTTCCGGTTAATACAATCCCGGAAAATATGATTATTCAGCAGCAACCTTCAGCACCACGGGAAACTGCGGTCAAATGATACGTTCTGCAGCCAGAAACTCCCATTCATGTGTGCGAAAGGGGCCCTCCCGTGTGCTTGTGAAGCACTAAGTGGCAGACTGCCACCGCGCAGCGACGGCGGCTTCCCCGCAGTGCCTCATTTCCCCCCTCTGCGCCTTCTTTGCTTTGCTCATTTGTCCCCTCCGTGATTTTCTCCGAATTGCTCGATCGCCCCCTCAGCCACTGCCTCTGCTCTCTGTCAACCACGCACCGACCCGAAGACAGGCGGCCAAACCTTCAAACGGCTATAAAAAAATGCGTCTTTTCTGTAGCAATTAGCACGAATTCGCTGAGCACCGCAAATCCTTCATCCATAGCACAGTACGTAGATACGCACTCGTTCCACACACTTTCGTTCAGACCCGATGACTACAACAACAGCCGGGAGAACACTGGGAAGCTAACAATGTGGCACTAAGAAAGGATGCTGTCGTTCCTCCAGTACGCCACGGTTCAGCATGCGACCTACGGACACACACATGCTGCCGCTGCAACACAATGCGCCACGCCACTTGAACATAGCAATGCCACCGTTGTGCCCAATGGATACAGCCAATAAGACGTCGTTTCCTCCACACTTTTCTCTCGAGAACGTTCATGTTTCAGGTTGCTCCGCCCATCATGCGGTGCACTTCCAGTAGGCGTTCGTTTTGCACTGGCTGGATAGTTCTGCCTACCCGCGAGCCGGCAGAATCTGCCAGGACAAATTTGTGGAAGAAATCTGGAAGGTTTCTGCCCATCAGACGCCAAAAAGAGATGATGCGCACTTGCCGCCATCTTTGTGAGGACTTGACGGATCGCAATGCCGGCGCTTGGAGACTTCACCTTCGGTTGCCATTACGAGTGGTGGCAAATGTACCGCCGCATGTCTCAAGTTAGGACACAACGCAAACTGATCAGCACGTGTGTGTAACGTAGTATGCGATAGCCATGAGCAGCTGTCACTTTTGGGGACACTATCAATTTCGCAAAATTTCGCATTGTGTTGTATTGCGATTGTTACATGCACTGCAGAGAGTTGAGCTTGTCAAGCCGTTAGCGGTGCGGCAGTTTTCTTCACAAGCAGGGCCAGTCGCGCATGATCTTGTGAACGTACGTGATCTTATCCCCAATGCGTATGCTCCAGTCTATCTATCACTTCCGCTCTTCAGCAAACCTAGCCCCATATTTCCATGCGGCAATGCGGAAAGAACCAACGCTCACGTGGCGCAAAGTTTCATTTGCTGCCACGGCAGTAGCGTTTCTTTACGTTTACGCTGGTTGTCCCAGCGTTCGATTTTGCAATCTTTGGGTTGTCTTGGGATTTCAACACACGTGACCACGACGTTGTTTCCTGTCAGGACCGGAGCTAGCTGGCTAACCTCTGGCTGCCAGCGAGCTGACAGAAGTTCGAAAATCGAAGGGTCCCACTAAGTTTTTTGAGAAATAAACGTTTTTTGCCCATGCACCTCAATATGAGCTTGTCAGCCTCAATTTTTACTGGATTCGGATCGTACGTTTTCCTGGATGGTACATTTATTTTTCGCGTTTTTTTTTTTCGGAAACGTATCAATGAAGTTCTACTGTACTACCGTCTTAAGCAACATGCAAGATCAATGTCTTCCGTAACTTTCAGCCAATGTCACGCAAATGCACAGAATGGATGCGCTAGACAAATAAGGCAAACAAAATTCACAATGTGAACTCATTTCTGTATTTAAGAAAGTAGAATTGTTGAAGGCAATGATAGCTAAACCAGCTCCCATTGCCTTTTGCTGTTTTATGTAACGCAAGACAAACATCAGCAAGTAGGAAACATGTTCTTTTTTTTCAACACAGTATAGATGCTGAGGAGCATGATATGATGAACAATTGTACAACAATGCTTCTGATTTTATCTGTATAATTAGCATGAATAAGTAAGCAAAATGATGTCCCAGCGCAATGACCAGTCCTACACCCGAGGCTAACAGCAATTGTTTACCACAGCTGATCTTGGCAGTAGCGCCATTAAAAAGTGACAAGGTGATACACGAGTCATTAAAGTATGTCCACTCACCTTGTAGTCGGGGCGTATGTTGGCGAAGAATATAAACGAATCCACGGCCAAGGCAATGCGTAGACCCATTCCTTCCCAAGCACAGGCGGTTATCTCCTTGCCAGGAACTTTCAATGTGTGCAAGTACTGCAATGTAACAGCGAACACAGACATGATGAATACTGAAATCATGATGCCTACAACGAATGCACAAAAATGTCGTTCACATCTTTGGTAATTCCCTCAGGGCTGGGTCCTCAAACCATCAGGCACCAGGTGTGCAGCGTTGTACACATTCTATAAACCAGGGCTCTCATACTCGCCTTAGTTAGCAGGCCACAGTCACGAAATTGTCTCCCGCAAGGGCCGAGACAGTAAAGAAGGTTGGACTAGGCGGCGGGACGGAGGGTGTATAGTAGACTCTCAATAAACGGAAATCTTTTAAACGGAATTGCTGCTTAAATGGAACAACTGCCTCTAATATGATTGGTTTCGTACCTGGGTGCTGCAACCCAGTTCATCTCTCGGTAAGTGGAACTCCTGTTAAACGGAACCTATTTTCTTGGTCCCTTCAGGTTCTGTTTAACGAGAGTCTACTGTAGTTTGAACAAGATGTCAGCTAACGCTGCCATTTAAAGGAGGCCTTTTCCATATCTCGTATATGGGTAATTCCTGAAGGGAAATTGATGTCAGGTTTCGAGAACCATATCGATACTGATCTTCGGAATGACTGAAATCTGGACGCCAATTCTAAAATATAGTTCTTTTTCCACGGTTATGTTTTAACATATGGTGACTAAATTGGGTGGTGACCGCATGGGTGTGACTGGTCTCAATGCATGAGACCAGTCACATCTGTGTAGCTCATGAACGTACTTATTAAGTAAACTAAAAATATATGGGATGAAGACGGTAATGTGTAGGCCGGGCCACTTGCACGGGCCCACGGGCCATGCACTTGAGACCCCTGCTATAATTAACAAACAACTTTTGCATGCACTTAACAGCTTGTGCCTATGCCCCCCATTCCTGAAGTTTGTGCAACCCTTGACCAATCTCGTGTGGCAAAAAATGTTTGCTTGTTTATAAAATGCATACAAGATCGCGTCCCTGGCCACCTATGACATATGGCTGCCCACATTGTTTAGGAGAAGTTAGCAGAATATTACGACATTTGGGAAGCTAAAGCCACACAAATTCTACACAAGGGCTCCACAAGCTGCATTCAGTATGCATAATGCCATATTAGAAAAACTTCTTTCTTTTGTTAGTGTTGATACTATCCCCTGTCACCATTTTACTCTTTACTGATGGCGGATTTACCAAACTGTTACTGTTATTTGGTTGTCGCTTTCTCACATGAGCAGTGCTTCCATATCCCCCTACTTCACGAACATTTTTGCTAACTGAACGGTGAAAGAGCATGTTAATCAAATTGCGTGCACAATGTGAACAGTGTTAAGCATGCTTGAATTTATAAGAGCCTCTGTGACTGCTGTAATTACCAGTAATGAGCGTATAACATCAGAGCTGCTTGAGTGATCAGATTAGATTAACCATGATAACAGCCTTCTCAGCTGTCATTGTGATTTAAACGCTGCTCTACTTCGGCGGCTGCCCTCCGTCATGCAGCATGTGATTTGAAAAATTTGTTTACAAAAACCACGTGTTGCTCAGACATCTCACCACTGATACCAGGAAATGTTAAAATTTATTGCCTTGATCTTCCTTTGCGGCATCAGCAAAAATTCGTTCGTTTAAAATTGCAGATAAGCACGGTTCATTATATATTGAGGTAAAAATACTACATGGTGCTTATGGACATAAAGTTATAAATGATCAATGCTTCATTATACAGCGAATTTTGTTATCCTGCAACGCATGTTTATTGCTTTATTTAGATGTGTTCGGGTTTCACCTACAAAGACTGTTAGCAACGCTCGGTGCAGATCGTGCCACAATCTTTTAGAAGCTTCGCAGTTGTCTGAGATCATTCTGTTAAGATTACACGCAGGACGCGAATAGTCAAGTTCACTTGAGAGCTTACACGAGCACCAGCGACAAGGCTCGAATGTTCAATGCCCAGCACGTATAAATGCCGACGCACCTCAGCGCAGATCAGATTACCGACGGCCGACACTCTGTTCGCTGCTATAAGTGTTCAGCGTGAATTGCTTTTACCTTGACTTTTTATTTCACGCGCACAAGCTCAACCAAATAAAGAGTTGCGTATTTCCCAGTCTTGCTGCAGCCTTCTTTACCATCACAATCACGTGACAATATTCAGGATTCGTTCTGTCGAGGTTTAACTGTACAAGACTTTTGCACGGTGCCCAAGGAGGTTTATAAAAAAATTTTTTGTAACCTCCTTGGCGGTGCCGTGAAAGTTGTATATACTAAATGGGGTCCCACTGTATACAGAACTCGTGGACAGCAGTCTCAAATGCCTACGTTACCTGGCCGTAAGGGTTGAAGAACTTGACCATGTTTCTCTTTTCACTCTCAGTGCCATAGCTTTTCCCAGTAACAGCCAACAAGCTCCCATCGTGGTTCCACTGAAGGCAAGTGGCGAGCATGTCTGTGTCCAGCACAAGCGGAGCTGAAACAATAACGCAGAATTGTTTGACCACACGAAACAAGATCAGACAAAGTGTCGCAATATTTAGGAGGCACAATGCAAGCGATTCCTAAACAAAGAAGACCACGTTTGGTACACAACAAATGCCTATACTGAAACTACCAAATAATATTTAAAATGGTAAACTTGAAATTCAAGGCGAATAGTGATGTCGTCGAATAACTTGGAATAAAATAGTACTATATCGTAAAATCCTGAGAAAGCGCCTCCCCTACGGTGAAAGATAATCCGACAAAATTTGGAGGGAAGGCCCTTGCTCGATTGCAAATCAAAATTCAACATGGAGGTGGAAGAGCCCCTAAGAATAAAAAAATGAAATGCTACATTCAGTACGCACGTATTCACTGTTTCCAAAACAGAGAATGAAACAGTGAAAATGGCGGGAGGGGTGGGTGTGGGGGGCGCTTGCTCTGTCAATGGTGCATATTTAAAATCTTTCGAAAAAAGGAGGGGTGCGCTTGCTTGAGTAGGGGCGCTTGCTTGCGATTTTACGGCATATCGCATATTACAGTCGCTGACCGATTTTTCAGACACTCTATTTTTCGGACGTGCATGAATATCTGGACTCTGTCATGGCACCGTAATGCGCTCCATATAGTCAACGTATAAGACCGACCAAAATTTCAGACGTTTAAAACTCTTCTTGTTCGATTTTTCTGGCCTTTTTCTCTTGATTGCAAGTCAAAAGCTATCGAAAACTGCCGAAAACACAGACCTTGCCATTTCACACAGACACAAACACAGACTTTGCCATTTCATTTTTCTGCAGCTTCGAAACCGCATCGCACGCATATCATCAGCTGATCTCGTAATCACGTACGGTGTCGCATGTGGTCACTTGTGCTGTTTGCATGGCTGCTTCAACAACCGATCATGGTTTCATCGTCAGTTGTTATTGACGACACCAACACTGCCTTCCTCGACAAAAACTTTGAAGCGAGAAAATTACAGTTCATTAACAATGGAAAAGGAGACCGCAATTATCAGGCAAGTGCAAAGTGGCCGGTCGCAAGCAGATGTCGCAAAGCAGTTTGAAATCTCGAAGCAGACAATATCGGACTACCTAAATGACAAGGAAAGGATTCTGGAGGCCGCTGAGAAGTCAACTGGATCCCGACAGAAGAATGTCAGCCAAGGTGCCCACCAAAAACTTGAGGAAGCTAATCTCATGTGGCTGAAAGCCATGATTGCCAAACAGGTGCCGGTGTCTGGGGGGTGACACTGCTTTAATTAAAGAATTCTTTTTTATTTCTTGATCGATTTTGATGAAACTCCCTGAGTTTATGTAAATTTATGTGCCAATTTCAAATATGCAATCATTTTTCTAGTATAATGAGTAGTTTTTGAAATACTAAATATTTCATGTGCCCATTGGGGAGCAAGGTTTTTTCTAAACTAAGAGAGTTACAAAGTAAATGAGCATATCACAATAATTTGTAATCGGAACTGTGTGCAGTGCAACAAAAATGGATGTTCTAAACCCATTTGAACAAAAGTTAGTGTATGTTGAACACTCACCACTGAGTCAATTTCAAGCTGGGATTTCACTCGTGAATGTTCAACATGCTGTAACTTTTGCTCCAATGGGTTTAGAACACCCATTTTTCTTGCACTGCACTCAGTTCTGATTCCAGATTATTGTGATATGCTGATTTAATTTGTAACTCTCTTAGTTTAGAAAAATCTTGCTCCCCAATGGGCACATGAAATATTTTGTATCTTAAAAACTACACATTATATACTAGAAAAATAATTGCATATTTGAAATCAGCACACAAATGTATACAAACTCGGGGAGTTTCATCAAAATCAATCAAGAAATAAAAAACATTTTTTTAAAGTGCCATGTCCCCCCTTAAAGAAAAAGGAGAAACCCTGGTGCTTCAGATGAATATTGGGGGCTGCAAATTTAGTGATGGCTGGGTCCTCTGAGCGCTGTGCCGAACTTACCGACAATGAAATAGTTTGCCAGCTGCTGAAAGATAATGACTCGGGCTCTAACAACGAGGAGCCAGTGACTGTGCTGCCAACTAGCTCTGGATTCATGCAAGCCCTCATGGTGCTTTCTGCTGTTTACAGCAAAGAATGTCACCCTCACTGACGTGCAAGCTGACCTATTGGTATGCGCATTGCGCTGCTAATCACGAAGGCGTGGGTTCAATTTCCATCCATGGCATTCGAATTTCAACGGGGGGAAAAATACAAAAATGCATGTACAGTAGTACTCATTAACTCGAAGTAGCAAAAACCAGAAAAAATTTCGAGATAAGCAGATTTTCAAGATAAGCAAAGTTGCGCAAATTCCAGTGGGAAGTCCAGTTCTATCTAAAAACGTTATCACTTCTGACCAGTTTCCTAAAAGGAGCACCTAACTGGCTCTTTGTAAAGATTTTAAAGAAAAATAATATACCAGAGCTATCAACCAGCTGCGTTTTCTGGCACCGCCTTTTTATTTAGTGCAGAAAGACTGAGTAAGGCTGGTCTGCTTCGCAGTAAAACTTGCACCTAACAAAGCTTTTTCGAGTTGCTTAACTAATCGCATGTGCCGATCATCCCCCTCACTGCCCTCAACTTTATTTCACATCAAGCAAAGCATGTTTCTTGTTTCGGCTGATGTCGTCACTCCTTGAGTAGCTGTGTCGACACTGCCGCGATCACCATGTGCGACGCCACATTGTTTCGCTTAAGAAAATGGTCAAACCAGCCGATATTGCGGGTGAGATTGGTGTAACCAGGGCTGGGCAAAGATACTTTAAAATTGTATCGCGATACGATACAAGATACTCAGGCAAGAAGTATTGGAGATACAGATACAAGATACTGCCGCAATAATTGTATCCGATACGATACTCGGCAATTGTATCTTAAGATACTTCGATACATCCTCAAATTTGTTGTTATAGATCCATATAACGTAGCAGCAAACGCCTATGCACGAAAATGTCTGCTTGAAAGTTTCTTAACTGTGACCTATTTTGTTTCATTTGAAGGAAATGTCTGTTAGTATCTCAAAAGTTTTGCCCTTCTTGCTCAAAGTACATTAGTTTCCTTCTCCAAACAACGTATTGGGGTTTGTTTTAGCTTCTCCACAGTACAACTCTTTATACACTTCGCTGACAGCAGTTCTTGCTTGTCATTTTCGCAATTGAGGGAGTCGCTGCTCAGCTTGCCGACCAGCTAGCGGGGTGCCATATAATCACAATAACTTCAATAACAAGGCTTCGCACGACAGCGCAAATACCGGTGTGGACTCTTAACTTCCCTAAAAGACAGTTTGCGCAATAAGGTATATCCGGACAGGCGTAGAGCAGCTTTTTTTCCTTGGGGGGGGGGGGGGGGGGGGGGGGGTGAGGGACATTGTGTATTCTAGGGGTTTCAGACCTTTTGCTAGCGGCCCAGCCCGCCACAGATGATCGTCTTCGTCCCATTTGTTTTTATTTTCTTAATAAGTATGTTCGTGAGCTACACAGACATGACTGGTCTGAAGCATTCCTTCGTGAGCAACATGTGATCATCATTGCTGAAATATAACCGTGCAACAAAAACTCTATATTTCAGAATCCGCGTCCAGATTTCACTCGTGTACATCGGTGTCGATGTTTCTCGCATCCTGACTGCAATTCCCCTTCAGAAATGGCCTATATATGAGATATGGGAAAGGCTTCTGTCAAATGGCAACTTCATTTTGTTCAAACTCTCTCCGACCCCCGCTCCACCATCTCACTGTCCCAGACCTTGCAACTAAATTTCGCGACATGCGGCCCACTGGCTATAAGCTGAGTTTGAGACCCCTGGCGTATACGTAGATGACTTAAACTGCAATAAATTTTCATATTCTACTTATCTGCTGACGTAAACGATTCTGTATTGATATACTCACTAACGTGCAATTTTTTATCAACTTTTCTTCAACGAGAGAACATGTGCAACACAGAAACGTCTGAAACGTATTGTATAGTTGCACAAAGCGTCGCAGGACACCGCCGCTATTTGCGCTATTGCCGCCTATAGCTCCCGTTACGTGGCGATTAGTAATACAAAAAATATTTAAGAAGGCCTAAAACAGGAAAACTTATATAAGTAAATAGAGAGGTGGTTCTGTATCGAACGTTCACATTGAATGAGTACAGAAGCACAATACAGACGGCGCCCTTAATAGCTATGAGCATGAAGTATTGTCAACTTACCTGTTGAGACAATAGAAACTTCAGTGCCTATGAAAAATTGCCTTAAACGGCTCTTTGGGACGCTCGTGAGTAAAACGGAGCATTCAGTAAAACAACGCTTCTTAAATCCCCTTCCTAACATTTTTAACATGGCTCCCAATCATTTCCATTATTATAATGCAAACTCAATTTCGCTGTGTTCCTAAGCGGTAAGCAGAATGCCTTCTACTGTATACTCAAGGCACAACCACATAATTATATATTTGTTTTTAAAATCGACTTGGCAACGTGTAAGTGTGTAAGCAGTAGTAGAAATAAAGCAGACAGAATAATAAAGCAGAGATCTTATTTTGAGAGCGCGTTGTAAAAGACATACTGCAGTGACCAGACCGGAGAAACAGTACAGAGACCTAGTTAATCTATGGGATGCAAAATGACAGCTAAGACAGCACTTGTGCTAATAATCAAAGTTTGATTTCATAAATTCTTTCAATATATGTAACAGGAAGGAAAAAATACGGTACGCCAAGATATTTTCTCTTAGGGAAACGCTTGCTCTATTAGATATAGCATCGGTACCAGTAGTGCTAAAGTTGTTAGAATCTTATTTGCATGTAAGTTTATTCGTTGCATGCAAGTAAAACTTACATCCACGAGATTCTTCAAATCGCTGATATGTAAAATCCACGAGACGCAAAGCAACCCCATTCTTGCACGCATCACATTTCGTTACGAAGCAAGACGCAAGGGAGTCTTAAATAACGACACTGTAGCAATATCAGATTTTGCGCGATAGACGCCGCACGCATTGGACTACGCGGCGCAGGACAGTGACTAAGAGCAAGTGTCGCGGCATTGGCGCAACTAAAAAATCACAGCATATCCACGGAGTGAATGATGATGAGTGGGCGAAGCTGCGGAGGTTCATCGGTAAACCGTGAATCTTCCGTGAATTCTGCCCAGTACATCATCACCGACGTGAGATCGGGCGCGTTTATACTAAAGGTTCGATGAGTTATGACGACTTGCAGCTCACTTTAATTTTACATGTACGCTGTGAATTTCATTGTTTAGAAAACCATTGCTTTAGAAAAATCTGGCGTCTTTCGTTAAGCAGCTGGCGTCTCTTCGTTTTGCTTTAGAAACATCTGGAGTTCTTTCGTTTTGCTTTTACAAAACATCTGGCGTCTTTCGTTGGTTTATTTCATCAATCAACGGCGTTTTGAACAAAATTTTTATTGTTTAATCCCGCACAGGAGGAATCTCACCAGGCACTACCTTGGAGGTAAACAATGGCTGCTAATGGGAATGAGAGACAGAAGAAGTCGGCTTTTAGCTAACACTTACACTTCTACTTCTACTAACGTTTCCTACTGGAACATGCCAATGGCTGCTAATGGGGAATGAGAGACAGAAGAATTGGGCTTTTAGTTAACGCGCACGCTGCGAATTTTTATTGTTCAACAACGCACAGGAAAGATCTCCCACCGGCACCACCTTGGAGGTCGAAGCGTAAGACTTGTTACGGACTACTACTACTACTACTACTACTACTACTACTAACTACTACTACTACTACTACTGCTACTGCTACTACTACTACTACTACTACTACTACTACTACTACGACGACGACGACTACGAGGGACGAACAGGTGCCGCCTTAAGGAGCTGTCGCCCCTAAAAGAAAAATCGAGAAAACAAAAGGTACGTGGGCTCGGCGTACACGGTCCGCGCTCTTGGCTTCCTCATATTGTGCCCTCACTGGGGGACTCTGGTGGAAAAATATATTGCGTCACTGCCCTTATATTTACCAGCTTGAGACGTACCCAGCTTGAGAAGCGGAGCTTGGCCAGCGACTATTGTTTCTCACGGTTGTGTTGCGATAGAAGTATCTTGTATCTTAAGATACACGATACATTATCGAATGTATCGGAAATACAGATACAGATACTCGTTTTCGAGACGTATCGCGATACAGATACAAGATACCCTTAGAGTATCTAAGATAGTATCTAAGATACATGTATCTTCGATACTGCCCAGCACTGGGTGTAACCCCCGCTAAGTCCAGAGAATCAGCCCTTCTCTGTCAATGTTGTTGTGACTGGAAGGCTAGGCTCCTCTCGCCACGATGCAGCCA
>NC_051177.1:123164186-123200290 GCF_013339695.2 Rhipicephalus sanguineus | reverse complement strand
CACCCTATTTGAAAACGGCCTCCACCTTATATATCTGAAAGTATACCGTTCCTTTTACGTCCATGGTTCCTGCTACTCGGCAGGATGACGTTCAGAGGATGGTGGAGATTGGCAAGGATTATACGGAGCAAAATGTAATGACGTAATAACGCAACGTTATCGTGACCAGTACACAAAATATTGCACTGTGCAGTTTGCCTATTACTCTGAGACACGGTTACTCGTTCGTACGAATGAATCGAGAACCTTGCATGCAGGCCAATCAGTCTGTCCATTAGAACTACTCACAGTCTATCTCACGCCTACAAAATGCGGATTACAGTGACACACGATAATAATAATAATAATAATAATAATAATAATAATATAATAATAATAATAATAATAATAATAATAATAATAATAATAATAATAATAATAATATCTGGGGTTTAACGTGCTAAAACCACGATATGACTATGAAGCACACCTTAGTGGAGGGCTTCAGAATTTTCTACCATCTGGTGTTCTTTAACGTGCACTGACATCGCACTGTACACTGGCCTATAGTATTTCGCCTCCATCGAATGCGACCGCCGCGGCTGGGATCGAAAGCGCGACTGTCGGGTTAGCAGCCGAGCCCCGTACCAACTGTACCAACGAGACGTCTGTGACCACAAGCGCACACTGGACACAGATTCATTAGGGAGATCAAAGTGTTATGTAGTATACGTAAATGGAGGCAGTAGAGTGTTGCAAATGATCGAGTCCGAAGGGTGCCTCGGTATAGGCCAGAGAACTAGATAGAGAGAGAGAGATTAAAGAAATAAGAAAGAAAACAGAGGAAATCTCCGGTTGGCTACCTTGCATATGAGAAGGGAAAAGGGGAAAGAGCGTTCCTTTCCTGAAGCTTGACGGACCTCAGTATTATAAGTGAATAGCAAAGAAGGTAAATTACCACGGTCGAATCAATTAGGTGAATAAGTGTCATTATGAATAAAACTGCGGCATTAACTAAAGTATAAGCCATATCGCACTACGTAGATAACAAATAATACTTACCTAAAAACAACAATAAGCTAGCAGCACAATGTTTAGACCCCAGCCACCCCCCCCTCCCCCTCCCCTCCCCCCCTGGGATTCCTATAGGAACAACAACCACAAAGGTATACGCTGTAGCAACAATGTCGAGAGCTGGGCCAGTTGGCACGTGATTGGAGGGAAAACCAGCCTGGAAAACAACGGACACAGAAAAAGAAGGCGACAGGACAGAGCTGTACTAACAACTCAGTTGTTAGTTGTTAGAGTTGTTAGTCCAGCTCTGTCCTGTCACCTTCTTTTTTTGAGTCCGTCGTTTCGTAAGCTGGTTTTCATCTTCAATCAGCTATATACGCTGTTAGGTTGTATGTGACCATAACAACGCATGTGAAGCGAAAGAAAATGGAAGTACACCAATGAAACAATAATAAAAAATTAAACCGCGAGGCACCTGTTTGCTAAACCCATACGTCTTTCCCACGTGTGATGCGCAGGTGATGCATGACCACATCGCGTACCGGTACGAGATTCTTGAGGTGATCGGGAAGGGCTCCTTCGGCCAGGTCATCAGGGCCTTCGACCACAAGACCAAGGAGCCACGTCGCGCTCAAGATAATACGCAACCAAGAAGCGGTGAGTAGCCTGTTAGATTTTTAAGGCGGAAGCCTTAGATGGCTCATCAAACGCGAAAATTGACTGACGGCGTCAGCACGAGTGATGCAAAAAATCATCATTCATCACGTGATGATATCATCATGACATCACTGATCGCCAAAATTTGTGAAGTCATCATGGCGTCGCATAATGTGACGTCACATGATGCCGTCATCAAATGACATCACAGCTTGGTCAAAGGTGGGCCGATCACGAAGGCAGGGCAAAACCTGTTGAGATGCAGAAGCATAAAGTTTCATATTATAATACCTAAAGGGGAATCTGGCGCTAGTGTCTATGCGGGCCTGAACGGCGCTTCGACCACCATGGGAATGATGGGAAGTACAGGCTTCGGATCTGCTTCGGATGGATTACGTTCTTACTGGAATATACAGTAGAGACCTACTGGAACATTTTGACAAAATTTCAGCATCGCACTACAAAGCGTGTGGCTTCCCAGGACAATTGAACATCGCCCATGGGGCCCCATTGTAAAATATTAAACACATTGGGAAGCCACGCGGTTTGTAGTGCGGCATTGCAATTTTAGCAGAATGTTCAAATAAGTCTCTGCTATATAGGAGCGGGAGTTGTTTTTGGTAACTAGCTTTTTTCGTCGGACAGACAGACAGATAGACAAAGAAGTTTAAATGAAGTCCTAAGGAACTAGCCAGGGAGGACCCGCTGGGGCCCCCGGCCCGCCGCTGGCTGCTCCCATGTCGGATTCGGGAGGCCATGCCTCTAAGCTCTTTCACGGGCCCTCTCGACGGCCGTTGACTGGCTCTTGAGTGCGGTACTTGAGATGGCCTCTTCCCAGTCCTGTTCGCTGGTGTGTGGCGTATCCCGTAACGCAGGACACTGCCAGAGCATATGTGCTAGAGTGCTAAACGCCTCCCCGCAATCATCCGGGCACTGTGCATCAATATCTCTATTAATCCGGCTTAGGAAACCTCACGAGGGATATGACCTCGTCTGAAGTATCCTGAGCGTGATCGCTTGAGATCTGCATAGTTTTTTTGGTGTGGAGGCGGGAAGCGCCTGCGGTCCTCTCTATAGTGGGAGACGATCTCGTGAACGGTTAATAAGGGGTCTCTGTTCCCGATCTCCTCCGAATCCAATGAAGCCTCACCGCCGTCGCGGTGCGTGAGTTCTCGCGCACGGTGGTGAGAAGCCTCTTCGAGCTTCGGACGGCCCGGCAGCACGTCCTCGCCCATGTGAGCGGGGAACCACGCGACGTAATGCACGGAGGTAGAATTAGTGGTTGACTTGCTTTTCAGAAGCGCTGCCGCCTATAGCAATTCCATTCCTGAGGCGAAACCTCTGACGGCTGCTTGGCAGTCAGTGTAGATATACGGCCGTTTACAATCCTGCATCGCCAGCGCAACCGCCACCTGCATGCTCGGCTACGTCGGCCGTTACAGCGGCTACCGAGGCCGCATATAGGAGCTCGCCTTTTTCGCTGACTGCCGTGATCGCGAACTTACCAGAGCACCCATATTGAGCTGCGTCCACAAAGGCTTCCATGCCTACCGTTTTCTTTAAGATCGCCCTGGCACGAGCTGCTCGCCTGCCCGCATTGTGCTGTGAGTGAAAGTTTCTGGGGGAGGGACTGACGTCGTAGGTCCTTCTTGATTTATCGTCCAGTTGAACTTTGTAACGTGGCCGCAAGCCCGCCGCCTCCAAAAGGCGCCTACCTGCGCTGGAGACTAAGAACCTCGTGACCTGCGCCGAACATTGCGCCTCTATTAGTTCGAGGGTGGTGCTGTGAACACCGAGCTTCAGTAGCCTGTCCGTGCTCTCCGTGACCGGAATACCCAGCACGTTCTTGACACTTTTCCACATCAGCGTATCAAGCTTGTCCCTTTCGGTCTTAGTCCACTGCAAGGCCGATACCACATAGTTGATGTGGCTCATGAGAAAAGCGTGGTGCGCCCTAAACAGGTTGTCCTCGCCCAGTCTCCCCCCCCCCCCCCCCTCTCTATAAAAGACTCTCGTGATTAATCTGAGCATATTCTCGGTTTTAGAGGTCAGATGCGCAATGGTTTTGGCATTACAGCCCTGGCATCGAGCAACAGTCCGAGAACCCTGATCGAATTCGCCCTGGGAATCTTCAGGCCGTCCCGCTTGTAAACGTCTATGATGATCTGCTGGAGCGGCACGAGCCCCCGAACTCCCTGCCTTGCCGGTCTGTATAACATGAGCTCCGACTTGGCTGTGGAAAGTTGGAGACTCGTGCCCCCCAGGAAGATATAATCTTTTTTTGCCTATTTCCCCTTCAGTTACGGCAGGCTACCGCTGTCACCGACGAGAGATTGCGCTACATGCACATGACCCCAAATCCTGGTTAGGCATACTATGACTGTGAATTTGTGGTATAACCACACAGCCAACGATAACGTTTTTTTTATTGCGAGCGCAATTATATGGACAATCTCGACTGGTTTTCGCCGTCGCCGTTGCCGTCATGTCCCGGATATGTATATGTATGTATATATAAATAAAAGCCACAAAGAAAAATAAATCAGAAGAAAAAATTTCCGAATCGCGCCACCGGGATTCGAACCTTCGACCCCTCACTCCGCAGCTTCAAACAACTCGGCCACGAGCCACCGGCTGTTTAGCATAACAACGGCAATCTGTTTATATACACAATTTAATGCTAACGGCACGCAGAGCTTGGAGGTGCTTCAGTGTGTGTAGTATCACCCGCGAGATTGCCCGAAGGGCGCGCTTTAAAGCAACGCTCTTGCATTTTCCTTCAGTTTGAAAGCTGCCCTTGAGACGCGCACTAAAAAGTGGCTCTCGTCTGTACCCACTGACAATGTGGAACGCCGAGAAAACAATGCGTCGAATGCCACCGTGCGGCAGGAGATGCGGAGGGGTGACTCCACGCGCCGCAGTTTTAAAGAAAAAGAAGTCTAAGAGCGTTGGGTTGTAGCGCATTGCTCAAACACGAAGTAACAACCATAGGCGTGTGTAGGGTTCCCCTTCAGGGGGGGGGGGGCGTGAGTTCGTCGCAGCGCCCCCCCTCCCAATTATGCCAATTCATGGCGCTGACATCCCCCCCGAGTCGCAGTGCCCCCACCGCTCTCCTTATTATGTCAATGTGTGGGGCTGGCTTTGCGCCCCCCCCCCCCCCCCCCCCCCCCCCCGTGGCACGCCTACGGTAACAACCGTAAAAGTTAGTTCGCGTTCATCCTGTGTGTACCTGTGCGTACTTTTTTAGTGTCCTTCTTTGTGTTTGAGCAGCGCGCTACAAGTGTCGAGCTCTGACCGTTGTTAGTTCGCGGTCGTCCTGTGTGTGTTTTTTTCGTCAGTCCTTTGCGCTCGAGCAGCGCGTTGCAAGTATCGAGCTGCGTGCCGTTCGTCGTGTGACATTCTAATTTGTTGCTATCGCATTCATTGCTGCGCCGTTGCAGCGAAACTGTGGCTTTTTCGTCATCGTGAACCGACACGCGCTCTTTTCGTCCTCTTCATCGTCGTCGTCCTCTTTTTCTTCTGTTTGGTTCCCAGAACGCGTGCGCCGATTTCTCCGGCGCACATCCTTCGACTGAGCAGTGAAGACGCCACTGTATACCTTGAACGAGTCCCACGACTCTGGACCGGATCAGAATAGGGAGGCGCGCAAGGCTCTAGATCAAGTGTCTCAATCTCACCCCAGCTAGCGGGCCGCAGTCACGAAATTTAGTCCCGCAAGGGCCGGGACAGTGAAGGTAGAAGCGGAAGTGGGGTAGGGGGGAGGTAGTTTGCACAAAATGTCAGCTAACGTTGCATTTCAAAAGCAGTCTTTAAACTGTCTTATATATGGATCATTTCTGCAGGGGATTCGGCACCAGGATTCCAACAACGCGTCGATACCGATCTTCAGAATGACCCAAATACGGACACCGATTCTGGAATATAGTTTTGTTTCACGGTTATGTTACAAGGCATGGGGTGCCTCACAAAAAAGATCGCTTGAGACCAGTCATGTCTTTGTAGGCCATGAATATACTTATTAAGACATTAAAAAAAATTTTTTTGGACGAAGACAGTTTTTTGTTGGCCGCGGCGGGTTGGTTGGTTGGTTGGTTGTTCCTATAGGAATGGCACAACTATAGGCACAACCCACCACGGGGGATCGGCCGCGAATCGTGCGGCAGTAGGATTTGTGGATGAAAAAAAAAAAAGAGGATAATTCTAAAAAGATAATTTGTAGGTAAGCGAAAATATTATTTGCGTTTACGGTTTCCGAATTGAATGCTAAAGAGATAGAAAAAAAAAAGGCCGCTAGCGAAAGCTCTGCGGGCCACGTGTTTCAGACCCCTGCTCTAGATAAGCTGAAGCGCAAACGCGTGCAATGCAGAACGCGGATGTCAAAACGCCATGGTCTCACTGACGAAGAAAAAGGAAAACAAGCCTCGAGCGCCACTGGTCGATGATCAGAGATATAAACAGAGGATGATGGTAATGATATCACATAGGATCGCGACGCGTTAGAAGCTCGCGCATTTTGCACGTAGACGCGATCCAACCTATACTAGACGATGAGCCACACCGCCAAGTCCAGACATAATGTGATCCATGTAAATAGTCTGTACGCATCTATCAAAGAAAAGTGCTGGACCAGGAGATGTAGCTCGCGTGCGTTCCAGTCAGGTCGACCCCATCCATGGCAGGACCCTGGACGTAAGCTCGCGTATCTAATAAACAATTAAATCTCCGGTGAGCATAGGTCGGCAAACTCACTCATGAGTGGACTCACACAGACCCACTCAGACTCAGACCGAGGCGCGGGTCTGAGTCTAGTGGGCCCTATGAGTAACATTTTGGTGAGTCTGTCTGAGTCCGAGTGAGCCCGCTTGAGGAAAATTTTGGCGAGCCTGAGTCTTAGTGAGCCCTAAGGGCAAAATATATTTCATGAGTGAGTCTGAGTGAGCTTCACATTTTTTGGTGACCTATACCGGTGAGGACTACATGACGACAGTCAAGAAAATACACGCCCAGGTCACGAAAAAAAATTCATTAGACTTGGCTGCTTGAGCTGGCCCATAAATACACAGAATGCGTGCGTAGCCTGAACGAAGATAAGACGCAGTCGAAAGCCAGTACCCGACCTATCCCATCATAGAAAACGTGGTGATCTCGCAGGAGAGCTTGGTCAAAATAAATAACTTGTAAATGCGTTTATTGACGGCGGGATTGACGGCGACGATGCACAACGACGACAGTCACGACGGAGCGCGGACTCGCAGACTCTCACGAGCTCGAGCTCGAGGGGCGTGCTCTCCGAGAAGAGGCGAAGAGGGCGACCCACTAGAAGGCGCTCAAGAGGACGGCCCATTACAGCGTTCCAATGCTTCTCTACAATTACCCCGGGTACGAAAAGGGAGCCGCCTGGCGACCTAACAGCTGGTCACTATGAGCGGGTCATGGTAGGGCTTGAGGCGCTCCACGTTCACAATGTCGCGCCCTCGACGGCGCATGTTCGAAGATGGTTCAATGGGTTCGATCAAGTAGTTGACCGGGGATGTGCGCTCGACGACACGGTAGGGGCCTTCGTATTTGGGCAGTAGTTTGGAAGAGAGGCCAGTTGCAATGGTAGGGACCGAGAGCCATACGAGCGCTCCGGGGAGGAACGTGGGTGCAGAAGTGTTGGGGTCACCGCGAGTGCTCTTCTGCCGCTCTTGGTCATGCGTAGTAAAGGCCTTGGTAAGCTCGCGACACTCCTCAGCAAAATAAATAGAAATAATGCAGATTTGCACTAGTGGTGCCAAGCCTGAAGGAAGAGCGGAGCTGGGTGGCCTTCCTTGTTTCTGTTTATTTATTTCTTCTCTTTCTTTCGTTTTCTTTCTGTTTCTTGTATCTCTTTTTTGTATCTGTTTCTTTCTATTTGTTGCTCTTCCTATCTATTTTTTTCTCTTTCTCGCTCTTTCTATCTTTAATCCTCTTTCTTTCCTTTCTTCATTTCTCTCCCTTTATTTCTCTATTTCTTTCTCGTTCTGTCTTGCTCTCTGTTTTTTTCTATCTCTTTTTCTTGTCTGTTTTTCTTGTATCTCTTTGTATGTATTTCTCTGTCTTTCTATATTTTTATCTCTCTATTTCTCTCTTTTTTTGTCTTTCTTTATATCGCTTTCTTCCTCTCTCTCTCTCTCCTTCTCTCTTTCGTTCTCCCTCTCCATTTTCTCTTTCTCCTTCTCTCTCTCTTTCACGTGTTTCACGTGCTCCCCTTCGCCGAGTAGAGTTTTTCGTTTGACACTCGCACCTGCTGTGCCAGGTAGTGGGGCTTGCCCAATCCGCCTCTTTCATTTTCCTGTGCTGCCCTCTGCCGTTTTGGTAGGGGTTCGGTAGGGGCCGGGACAGCCGGCATTGCCAGAAGCAAAGCCTCCGAGATGACGAGACATTTAGCGACTTTTCCGCGAGGGGAGAGCGCATGCGCCGGGTCGTCGTGAAAAAGGCGGATTCCTGTGGCGCACACCCACCTGTGGAGTTTTGCAGGACGGAGCACAAGTTACCGATAGCTTAAACTGCTTCGCTGTTAAAATAGTTGTAGTGTCGAAGGTCGACACTAGGTGACTTTAGTTATGTTCAACTGTCATCAAGAGATGGCGCCACCTCTGACATATATAAATGCGACTGTCACCGGAATAAAGGAGTCTTGTGTGGCATGGGTTGAGTGTGTTCGTTGTCCTCAGTCGCGCCGTGTTGCCGACACTACAATCTGGCGACGAGGTTTTCGATCACACCGCGATGGCTTCCGCCGCGCTTTCGCCGCCGCCCCCCTTTCTCGCCGCCCCGGGCACTCCAGCCATACCATGGACCCGCTGGATACGCCTCTTCGAGAATTTTCTTCTCGCGTCTGGAGCGGCCGACCTGCCTGCGCCCCGCCGTCGAGCCCTGCTGTTGCACTGCCTGGGCCCGGAAGGACAACGTATTTTCGATGCGCTTCCACCGACGCCCACCGCACCCCAGCTACCGACGACTGAGCCGTTGGCCGCCGCCGCTACTTCAACCGGTGAAGTCAAAGACCGTGGCGTGCCCTCCAAGCAAGAAGCAGCAGCGACGAGTCTCCCAGACGTATACGACGCGGCCCGCGAGATTCTGGAACGACATTTCACCGGCGCGCGCAACATTCGCCTAGAACGACATCACTTCCGAGAGCGCCGTCAGCTACATGGTGAGTCCATCCCCGACTTCGCCCTCGCGCTTCGTGAACTGGCAGCCTCTTGCGATTTCGCCGAGCAAGCCAACGATAATATGTGCGATCAGTTCGTTACCGGAGTTGCATCCCCGCAGTTGCGATCACGGTTGCTCTTGGAAGGTGACACGTTGACGTTCGACCGTGCCGTTGAAATTGCGCTACTCAGCGAGCGAGCCCAGCTGCAGTCGGAAGCTTTTTCTAATTCCGTTGAGCGCATCACACGCCAACATCCACGCCAGTATGACGCTTCCGAACAAAACACGCGCGATAGTCGCCGGTACAGCAACGAGGCACGCCCCCTTTATCAGAGCCGCCCTAGCTTGCCGCACGCTCGTCAAACGAGCTCGCCATCTTCAGATACCAACGCTGCCGATGTTCAGTACAGCAAAAATACGCAGGCTTGTGGTAATTGCGGCACACGTCACTGTGAACCGACGGCATGCCCCGCTCGCGGTAGAACCTGCTTCGCATGCGGCCGCCGTGGCCACTTTATGCGAGTGTGTCGTAGCTCACGCAGAGGACAACGCCCGACTCACATCCAAGAAGTAGTTCCTGAACAAGATGCATCAGATGTCATTAGCCTACTCACTGTTCACGAAGACAAGCGCAAGGGCGTCTACATTGATGTCGTAGTCACGCCAGTCGCCTCGAGCTCAGAACCGCGCGTTGCTAAGTTCTTGGTCGACACGGGATCAGCTGTGTCAATTATACGGGAACAAGAATTTCGAAACATGTTTGAAGGGGTTCAGTTGACCAGCTCTGCCCTTACATTGTTGGACTTCCAACGCCGGAAGATCCCCGTACTGGGCCAGTTTAAAGCAAGCATCTCGTTTAAAAGGGAAACAGCCGTGATAGCCATTCATGTCACCCCCGGAGGAACTTCTCTTCTGGGTCTGGACGCGGTGCAATCTTTAGGACTGCACATTGTGGGCGCGCAGCTACGCTGCCTGTGCACGGCTGCCGAAGCTTCAGAGACCATGAGTCAGAAAACAGCAAGATCTGCGCATACGGGCGGCGCAGTTCCTGCAAGCCCGCCGAAGTTCGATATGCCACCTCTGTTATGGGCTAAGTTTTCACATTTGTTTTCACCGGGCCTTGGCCTGGCCAAAGGCGTCCAGCATCAGGTCAAAATGAAGCCGTCAGTCCCTCCAGTGGTGCAGAAGCTGAGACGCCTCCCACTTTCCCTGCGCAAGCCAGTTAGCGACCAGCTTCAGCGGCTCCTCTCCGATGATGTAATTGAAAGGGCTAACGCCTCTGAATGGATCTCTCCTATAGTTGTCGTCCGCAAGAAAGATGACAGCATCCGCCTATGCGTTGACCTCAGAGAGCCCAACAAAGCAATTGTAGTTGATAGCTTTCCCCTGCCTCATACGGAAGAGCTGCTGCACTCTCTTAATGGTGCACGTTACTTCTCAAAGCTCGACTTGGCCTCTGCATATTACCAAGTTACCCTTCATCCGGACAGCAGAGACCTTACGGCTTTCATTACGCACGACGGCCTTTTCCGGTTTAAAAGAGTGTGCTTCGGATTGGCGTCTGCTCCAGCCGCATTTCAGCAACTCATGACTGCAATCCTGCATGGTTGCAAGGGGGTCCTCTGCTACATAGACGATATCATCATCTTCGGCAGGACAGAGTCAGAGCATGTGAGAAACCTGGAGCAAGTTCTGCTGCGCATCTCCGAAGCTGGACTCAAACTCAATGATAAGTGCATCTTTAATGCATCAGAGCTATCATTTCTTGGTCATCATGTCAGCGCAGAAGGAATAGCACCCCTTCAAGCAAAAGTTGACGCAATTGTACATGCTTCCACCCCCACAGATGTAGGCATGCTGCGTTCATTTCTTGGTCTTGTGGAGTATTATGCCAAGTTTATTCCCAACCTTGCCGAAGAGGTAGAACCTATGCGTAGGCTACTTCGCAAGGACGTTCATTTTGAATGGGATCTTGCTGCTGAACAAAGCTTTACAAAGGTAAAGGAACTTCTTGCATCGAGAAGAGTTCTGCGAATGTTCGACCCAGCGCTCCCAGTTATTGTAGCCACAGACGCGTCTGCATATGGCCTGGGTGCAGTACTGCAACAAGTTGACGGTCCATCCATTCGAACCGTTGCATTCGCATCACGAACCCTAACAGAGACAGAACGGAAGTACTCGACAGGAGAACGCGAGGCCCTGGCCTGCCTATGGGCATGCGAGAAATGGCACATTTACCTCTGGGGACGATCATTCACTTTGGTAACAGATCACCAGGCCCTCGTATCCTTGCTGTCAACACAAAGCACAGGACAACGACCACTTCGCATTGCAAGGTGGACTGCTCGGTTGCTGCGTTACAACTTCGTTGTACAGTTCCGGCGTGGGGAACACAACAAAGTAGCAGACGCTTTGTCCCGGCTTCCTGTCCCAGGCACAGAAGACGGCCTTAAGATTGAAGAAGAAATAGTGTCCATCGTAACGTCTTCAGTCCATATCAATGATCTCCGTATTGCCACAGCCGAGGATTGCAAGCTCCAGCAGGTTGCACAATGCGTTCAGGCTACATGGCCAACCAAGAAAACATTGTCACCTGAACTAAGACCTTACTATGATGTGCGAGAGGAACTGTCAGTAGTGGACGGCCTGTTGATGCGCTCAGAACGCGTTGTAGTTCCAGCCAAGCTCACAGCTACATTTGTTCAACTAGCCCATGAATCACACCCGGGAATAGTGAAGACAAAGCAACGTCTTCGCGAAAAGTACTGGTGGCCAGGTCTGGACAAGCAGGTTGAGAGTGCTATTTACAGCTGCGCAACCTGCCAAGCTGCAGACAAGAGTGTTAAGAGCTACCCCACTCCACTGCAGCCAGTAGCTCTTCCCGACCGGCCTTGGAGCAAGATAGCTATTGATGTTGTTGGGCCATTTGAGCGTGCATCAGCTGACTGTCGTTTTGTCATCTCTGTAGTCGATTACTTCTCAAAGTGGCCGGAAATAGCTTTCTGCCGTGAAGCCTCCTCCCGTACAGTGCTTGACTTCCTCTTGTCGATATTTGCACGGGAATTCAAGAATTCGAGTCCTTTCTTCAAGACAGAGGTATCAGGCACAGCTTTTCGGCTGTATATCACCCCCAAGCCAACGGACAGG
This sequence comes from Rhipicephalus sanguineus, assembly GCF_013339695.2. Lineage (NCBI taxonomy): Eukaryota > Metazoa > Arthropoda > Arachnida > Ixodida > Ixodidae > Rhipicephalus > Rhipicephalus sanguineus. Next base: position 123,188,317 of record NC_051177.1, on the reverse strand, counting down.
TCGAAAGGTTTAACCGTGTCCTCAAATCATACATTCAGTTGGCAATACTGGAGCAGCGCCCAATAAAAAATACTGTTACAGAGTACTTGGGAATCTACAGAGCCACTCCTCACAGTACCACTGGACTCTCTCCGGCAGTGCTTCTACATAGCCGGCACATGAGGACATCCTTGGACGTCATTGGCTATCCCACTGCAAACTTCTTCGCAGATCCCGCTCAGGAGATGTCCTCACTTCGGAAGAGGGTGAAAGAGCGCCAGCTTAAAAGCAAGGATTATGTTGACCGACGGAGAGCTGCCCGAGTACCCAAGTTCCAAGTTGGAAAGTACGTGAGGGTCAAGAAGCCAGTCCCTGGTCCGAAAGGCACTCCCACTTTTGGACCTCCTTTGAAAATTCTCAAGCGAATAGGACGTGTCCTTCTGCCTGGAAGATGGTCGCACGTGGAATGCCTCTCAATTGACTGCAGTTCCCAAGGAAGCCCTGCCGCACCATGCGCTAATATGGAATGACAAAGGACACTCCCACGACACCGTGCGAAGTCCACCGACGCCTGGCAGACCGACCCTCTCCTCTGAGCTTCACCAGCACCCTGCTCCTAATGATGATGATAGTGATGGTGATAGTGCTCCAGTGGATGGTGATGGTGATAGTGCTCCAGTGGATGGTGATGGTGATAGTGCTCCAGTGAATGGTGATGGTGATTGTGCTCCAGTTGTTGGCACCGAACCGGCTGGTGAGCCACCACCTCTTCGTAGGTCCGCAAGAAACCGAAGACAACCCACGAGATTTCAGGACTATGTATAATGTACCATGATGTGAACATTGACTCTTTTTGTAATTATTTTTGTGTAAATATGTATATATTTAGGGAGGAGTAGATGTAGTGTCGAAGGTCGACACTAGGTGACTTTAGTTATGTTCAACTGTCATCAAGAGATGGCGCCACCTCTGACATATATAAATACGACTGTCACCGGAATAAAGGAGTCTTGTGTGGCATGGGTTGAGTGTGTTCGTTGTCCTCAGTCGCGCCGTGTTGCCGACACTACAATAGTGATTCCCACTCTACCGAAGCGAGATATCGCGAGAGAAAAGTGACTAAGTTGAATGCGTGTTTAAATGCAAGAACGTGGCCAATGGTCAATAAATTTGATTCTTGTAAACACAGAGCATCGCAATGTTCTGCGCGAGTCACGCTGATAACTTCGGCTAGTTTTACAGGGTTACGGAACCCTTGAACGTTTAAAGAAGTAATTTTGAGGGTATCGGTCGTATTGAATTATTGATGTGAGACCTGGACGTGTTGTTCAGTTCGGCATGCACCCCGGGAACCTGTCCGGGGAGGACATGCAGTGCACACGCTACGCGACACACTTCGGCCCTCTAGAATAGGTACTGCGTTCTTAGAACCAGTGGCGTAGCCAGGGGAGGGGGGGGACACACCAGGCCCGTGCCCCCCCCCCCCCCTCCCGAAATTCTTTTTGACATGGCACACAGAGCACAAAATGACACTCGACATCTGCCTGCCCGGCCCCCACTTCAGATCAAGGGCCTCCCCCCCCCCCCCCGAAAAAAATTTCTACCTACGCCCCTGCTTAGAACAAATGGTAAACGATTCAGGGTAGTCCGTATTCGACTATGGGGCAGCTGCACACAGCTGCCCCTATGTACTCTCAAAGAAAATACACTCGAACTCGGAAGTCCGCTACCAAGCTCCGACTGTCGATGGAACCGATTACAGAAAGGCGCACCTGGCTTAAGTCTTCCTGAAAAGATCCTGTGCTCGATCAGGTTACATTGCAGAATTCGGCTATCTGTTCAATTAGCTTTACTTGTAACCTAAGCAATTAAAAGTACTGCAAAAAATCAATCAACTTTCCATTTTATCCTTTAAGCAAGCGACTGCAAGATAAAGAAAATGCTTGAAATGGTGCCCTTTAAATTTCTGCTACACATTCCTCGCCAAGCAAGGCGCACGTTCAACCTTCTTGCGTTCAACCAAGAGAAGCACTGAATCCCATAGCAATGACTGACTGACTGACTGACTGACTGACTGACTGACTGACTGACTGACTGACTGACTGACTGACTGACTGACTGAATGAATGAATGAATGAATGAATGAATGAATGAATGAATGAATGAATGAATGAATGAAAAAAATGGTTGGTTGATCCCTCCGTCATAGGAATCGGTATAACACGAAAGTGAAACGTGTCGTCACAGAAGTAGTTTATTATTTATAGTGCATTGGTATATGAGAGCTTATACAATGTCTACTGTTGTTTGGCAGATATAGCACCGGTTGATGTGAACGCATCTCACTCACGTTGACGCCTAGTGGCACAACTCCGTAACGACGACAAACGCCCATGATCCTGATTTAACCCTTGCGGTAGCTGATGTTCTTAACGCATACGTGGACTCCGCATATGGTGAATCCCGCGCAAAGATGGCATCAACAAGCACGCAATAAACACTAATGCTCGATATGCACTCCTTCAAAGCGTCGCGAAATGCGAAGAGAAACGCTACGCGCGTCGTGTCTTCCCTCTAGCCTGCACGTTACTTCTCACAGGGCGCGCAGGGAACGCGGAGCGACAGCCAGGCGAGCGTCGGAGAGCAAGGAGGTTTAAAAAAAATTGCTGGAGTGGCGATTATTGCGCAATAGTGAAGCCGTGCCCACCAAAAGATGGCGGCTGCGCCCGCCATCTTACTAGGGGCACGATAAACCATCGGTCTAGTACACTATACCATCGGTGCTTGGCGAAGGAAAGCGAGCGTTTTCCACGCACGCCAGAGAACTTTAATATGGCAACTTTTACGGGTCAGATACTGCTGCAAGTGTGTCTTTGTGTTACTAGTTTTCGTAAGTAAGCCTCAAAGTCATGGCAAATTTTGTTGCACATCAATCGTCAATACTCCTCTCGACGGGTTACTTTTGTCGGCAACAACGATTTTTTATTTTGTAATTAACGTAGCATTCACACTAACAGATCAAAGCCATTTGATCTCTAAGTAGGCACCACCACAGAAGAGCACGTTTCCGAGCTCTTTGGTGGGCAAAAGCCGGCTTCACTTTCGCTGGCAAGGCATTTCGAGAGCTTCCACTCCAGAATCTTTTAGGGGCGAAGCTCCTTAAGGCGGCACCCGTTCGTCCCTCGTCGTGGTCGTAGTAGTGAGTAACAAGTCTTACGCTTTGACCTCCAAGGTGGTGCCGGTGGGAGATTTCTCCTCTGCGTTGTTGAACAATAAAAAGTTCGCAGCGTGCGCGTTAACTAAAAGCCGAATTCTTCTGTCTCTCATTCCCCATTAGCAGCCATTGGCATGTTCCAGTAGGAAACGTTAGTAGAAGTAGAAGTGTAAGTGTTAGCTAAAAGCCGACTTCTTCTGTCTCTCATTGCCATTAGCAGCCATGGATTGTTTACCTCCAAGGTAGTGCCTGGTGAGATTTCTCCTGTGCGTGATTAAACAATAAAAATTTTGTTCAAAACGCCGTTGATTGATGAAATAAACCAACGAAAGACGCCAGATGTTTTGTAAAAGCAGAACGAAAGAACGCCAGATGTTTTTCTTAAAGTGTAGTAGTTGTATTTAGCCACCTCGCCCGATCGTCAACGGGCGAGGTGGACCGGCAACGGCGCGAGGACCCTGCCGTACGAGAGTTAAATCACACTAAAAGACATACTTTGCGGGCGATACACTCTAGTGAGCTTTCAACTTTTCGTCTTAATGTACATGATAAAGAAATTATTTCTACGAAAAACGCAAGGCACACCTTGAGCAATATGTTCGGTTTTGGGACGCTAAATGGAACCATGAGGCGATGCGAAGCCGGAGCACTTGCACGATCGCGTTCCGTTGGCTTTCGTTGGGCATGCTACCGACCTCGCGTCGTGGAACGCGCGTCCTGTCTTCCCTCTAGCCCAGGGTTGCCAATGGTGGCTACTTTTCGCCAAATTGGCGAATTTGAGAGACCCGTGGCGACCTAAAATTATGAATGGCGACTTGGCGAATTTTTGGCGATTTTCGGCTTAGGTCTCCACTGAGTTATGCATCCTAAGATTAGTGTCTTCCCAATGAATGAGCGGCAACATTCTCTGTATTTTTCTTGGTTTTAAACCCACGAGTAGAATGTGCACATTACGCGTCATTCGGTTTGTCCGTCCTGTAACTCCTGTGCATCTCCTCAATTCGTCTAGATGCAGGAGGTACTGGAACGTCCCCCGGCGACATTTTAGCAAAATGTAAGTAAGCGGACTGCCTTGAAAACCGCGAGGCGGCAGTGTCTATAAGCTTATGGCTTTAGGTGTTTTAAGCTTCTCTAAAGTTTCGCTTCTGAAGGGGCTAGACGATGGGTTGGCCACGTGTTCCGACCAATTGTTCCGCCAAAGCTCCAAATGTTCTGAATCGCTTGGCGACTTATTCACTGTTGCGGTACCCCCAATTCAGCTCGCAAAGACTGCTTTGGAATAGCGAAGAGAGGTCAGACGCGGTTTCGTCTTTGCCGTGTTTTCCTGCCGCCCCGGCAGACGCGGTTTCGTCTTTGCCGTGTTTTTCGATACACGGCTATTTGTGCAATAAAGAATATTTATTGAGGCATTTTCCACTGTTCTCGGTGAGCGTGTGCAATGAAAATAATTGCTATATAACATTTTACATTGTCAACCTGATCATTAATAACGCGTCGGATTGACGCGTGTAGATATAGGCGACTATAAGACAGGGTCGGTGGCGTCCGGTATCATATTAGTTCACAATGAAAAGGTGTAAGACTGCTGTAAGAATTCTGTCGTGTTACCTTCAATAAACCTTTTAATCCTTTTATTTATATAAGGGTACGTAAAGCTGTCTACAAAGAACGCTTTCATGGTTTTCGCCCAGGGTCTACAACACTTTTACCTTTGAAACGAGCGGACAGGGATGGAATGATATCATGAGCGTTTCATTCATTCACCCTCGCGCCACCACGCACATATCTTGCGGCTATAGTCGGAAAAGCAGCACTATGCACTCACATGGTGAAGCGGGCGATACGACTGGCATCGAGAAACGTCAATATAATTTCAGGTAGGTGTGGTTTGTAGAAGAAAAGGCGCCTAATTTCTGCAGCCCGGTCGGGAGCACGGCGCAGCGCCTGATAATTTCAGGGTCTTGGATGGTACTGTATTCTACGGGGCTATACGTGAGTGGAAATTTTTATTACTAGGTTTGCCACACATATCTAGAATGGCGACTTTTTTGGCGAAATTTGTAAAAAAATGGCGACTTTTGGCGACTTTTTGCTCGTCGTTTGGCGACATTTACTCGAAAGTCAGTGGCAACCCTGCTCTAGCCTTGCCTTTAATTCGCACAGGGCGAGCGGGGAATGCGGTCGCTCTTGGCGCTCTTTCGCTCGGGAGCGGACTTCTTCCTTGCATTTCACCGATCACAAGTGATAATGAAGGGACCACGTAAACCAACAGTACAATAAATGTTTGATGTTTAATATATACACGATGTTTCACACTCTTTATATTATGTACTGGGCGCATTTCACGGAAGAGTTTCACGGTTTACAGATGATTCCCTCCGTAGCTTCGCCCCACTCATCATCATTCACCCCGTGGATATGCTGTGATTTTTTTTAAACCTCCTTGTCGGAGAGCTATTTGTCGATATGGATGGATGCTATGAGCGAGGCTTGCGCTAAAACCGCCACCAAACGATGTGTTAAAGCGTTGACGAAATTAAACTTGTTTTGGAAACGCGCCGAATGGAACGGTCGTTGCAACAGCGCGTTTTTTTTTTTTTTCGAGCCTGGTGGCACAGATGTCACCGCCCCGTTATAAAGGGGACGCTCACAGCATCCATCCATCCATGATCACTGCCAGACGCAAGTGTGAAAGATAAAAGGCGCGTTCATGCCGCCTCCGTAATGTGTTTGGCGGTAGCTCAGTGGGTTAAACGCCCGCCAGCCGTCGTCACGGACCGAGAGGTCATGGGTTCGATTCCCGTTATCGGAACTTTTTCTTTGCCATCTGATGGCATTCATTTTGATGACCTACTTCCGTGACGGAAATACGTCATGAAAGTCTTGGTGGACCCCGGCATAAAACACTTTCGTGTTAAAAAACTACGATTGCGATAGTATGCAGCAAGCGTTGTACCACAAGAAACTTCCAGTCACTCCGTTTATCTTTCTATAACACCGAAGCGGAAACCGTGTTTTTTATGCGAAGCAGCTTTTGCGCTGGGATTTGTCCGTAGTTCCATTGGCGACCGTCCGCTTTCTACCACCTAGCGTAGCCATCTGAGCGCGCGCTCGCGCCAAGTGGAAGTCTTCTTCCTCTTGTTCTTCGACCGCCTTGATGATGATACGTGCATAGCACTTTAGGGGCTCGGGATGCCGAATGCTGTCCTGGCTTGGTGTAATGCAGACAAAACCATGTGTGCAGGCACGCGCTAGCGCGTTCGAGCCTGTGTAAGGGGCTGGGTAAGACGCTGTAGCCTCTCCCCCTTACGCTCTCTCGGGAATCATGTGATGGCATCGGCGAACGAGATTCTGCAGACGCGCGATGAAGCAACGCGTTGTATCCTAGTCAGAACGCGCTGGCACGCGCTAGCGCGTTCGGGCCTGTGTGAGGGGCTGGGTTAAACGCTGTTACCCCTCCCCTTTACATTCTCTCAGCAATCACGTGATGGCATCGGGGAACGAGATTCTGCAGACGCGCGATGAACCCGCGTGGCGTGCTCCAACAAGAGTTCGGGACGAGTAACAGCAACATCAACTACAGTGAATTCATGGTGTGCTCCACTTGCAAGGACGCGTTAAGGAGCGGGAGGGGGAAGGAGCGGGAGGGGGAAAAGGGCCCTAAGCAAACTTATCCCCCTCCTTCTCTCTCTCTGTCACCTCCTTCCCCTCTCATTTGATGTCCATATAAACACGGAAATATGCACGACCATTTCGTCTTGAGAAAGGTCAGGCTCTGACATTATGAAACCGTTAAGCGCACAAAGACGGGAACAAGAAGACGACACACACAGCGCTCTGTGTGTCGTCTTCTTGTTCCCGTCTTTGTGCGCTTAACGGTTTCATAATGTCAGTGTACCAACTAGCTCGGACCCAGCCTCTTAGTCAGGCTCTGACCGAAACGTCGACGTAATAAATGAAGTTTTCTTGAAGTGCCACCTCTCATACTATAATAATATCTTGGGTTTAACGTCCCAAAACCACCATATGATTATGAGACGCCGTAGTGGAGGGCTCCGGAAATTTCAACCACCTGGGGTTCTTTAACGGGCCTCAAACATTTTCGCCTCCATCGAAAATGCAGCCGCCGCGGCCGGGATTCGATCCCGCGACTCGAGTCAGCAGTCGAGCGCCATAACCACTAGACCACCGTGGCCAACCTGGTTCTATAAACGTTGACCGTGGCGGGGCGCCTCATATATATATATATATATATATATATATATATAATATATATATATATATATATATATATATATATATATATATATATATATATATATATATATATATGAAGAAGCTTTTCCAATGGACCAAACGTACTTGGGAAGAGAAGAGACACAACTAAGCGGTTGTCTTAATTTTATTTGCCAACGGTTTTCGACCGGAGGACCGGTCTTCGTCAGGGCTTATGAGCAAATACAGCGCTGTATTTGCTCATAAGCCCTGACGAAGACCGGTCCTCCGGTCGAAACCGTTGGCAAATAAAATTAAGACAACCGCTTAGTTGTGTCTTTTCTCATATATATATATATATATATATATATATATATATATATATATATATATAATATATATATATATATATATATATATATATATATATATATATATATAGTCACACACACACATAGGCGTGCGCAGGGTTCCCCTTCAGGGAGGGGCGAAGGTTCATCGCGGCGCCCGCCTCCCTATTAAATCAATGTATGGGGCAGACTCTGCACCCCCCTCTTAGGTGACTAGGGGCGGCCGCCCCCCTGCCCCCTATCTGCGCACCCCTATGCACACACACACATATTACTGCACACAACGTGATCTGAACCTTTCACCTTTGAAACTAGAGCAACGTGTTGTTCTAACCTAAAAAAAAATATCACGGTTCATTCAATCACCACTGATATAAAATAAATATTTAAAAAAAGTTGTGTCAGAAGTGGGATTCGAACCCACGCCCACATTCGTGGACCAGAATTCCCATGCCCTTATCAAGGGTAAGGCAGTGCCTTGAGTCTGGCGCCTTAGACCACTCGGCCATCCTGACAGCTGTTCAGCAACGCTCTAACGAGCGGCGAGTTGGGTGCGTTGTTTCATATACATATTTGTTTTGCTTTTTTTTTTTTAGTTCGTTTAACCTAGCCTTCAGTGGCTATGGCAATAGGTCAGTTGCAGCTGCATGCATTCATGACGTGATGGGCTTTACTTCGAAGCCTCGTAACGAGAAGGCGCTTCAGCTGACATGGTGCAGGATTCAGCGTTAACATGCAGAGACCTACCGAAAAGTTATGGTCCCTGTGAAAAAGAAACTCGAAATAAAAGTCGGGTCACACATCGTTGCACGTTGCCCTACAATCTGGAACACGGACGTATGTGGCTAGTAGTGAGCCGCTAAAGGGTCAGGATAAAATAATATCGTGAAAAAATATAAGTGCGTTCAAATCTCTGGAAAGCGGAGGGAATGCTGCACCGGCGAATTTGGCTGCGCCAAAGAATGCCCCGTTGTGTGTCACGTCGAAATTAACTTCATCCACTTGAGCGACAGAGACCTCGTGGTGCCATGGCGCCATCTCCAGGGCTTTATCTAAAACAATCCTTCGCGCGGCCATTTTGAAATTATTATTTGCGAAGACTGAAGTACACTGTAACTGAAGTTCATTGTATTGAGACTACTGCAGTTTTCCCATTTCTCAAATCAGTTGCACATTTCGAAAGTAATTATCGCTTATTGCGTAGTTATTAAGCAAAGTGTTAATATCAGAAAGCATAGTTTTGGTTGCTTGGTTCCACTGTGAGCCATGCTGTGGCTGACTTTAATAATAATAATAATAATAATAATAATAATAATAATAATAATAATAATAATAATAATAATAATAATAATAATAATAATAACAATAATAATAATAATGATGATGATGATGATAATAATAATAAAGGACATAAAATGGCAGAAGTTAGAAGATATTATTATTATTATTATTATTATTATTATTATTATTATTATTATCATCATTATTATTATTATTATTACAACAGGGGTTTATTTAGCGGGCGGGGAGGGTTGTAGTGGAATCATTTTTGGGGGGCGTCGGTATCCTCCCTGGAGGTGTTGAGGTCATGTATATAAATGCCTGTCACATACAGCACATTTCTCATGTAAAGGGACTACCTTAAAACTTCTTTAAAAGCACATATTAATAATTGTTGGTGTTCAGCACCGTGAATGTGGGGCCTATAAGCTTTGACAGCCACATTTAAAAAAAAACGGGGGGGGGGGTCTGAATAAATATGAACACATATTGCACTTGGTGTAACATTAGCAATTGAAGTCCAGATCAGTTCATAAATGAATAATGCGCTGTTCTTGCTGAACGTTCGACAATATTTCATTAACAATGTATTATGTCATTTTAGCCTTGTTCACATGCTCGTTAGGAACGTAAAGGTTGTCCGGAGCCTGACGACCTCACAACTTAATTATGTTCCATTTTTGACAAATTTTCTGCTCTGGAATTTTCTGCTTGCAGTTTCTGCTTTGCAGTTTGTAATGTGCTGTAGCATTTATATGTGTATACACTGTTAACTATTCCCATATAGACAGAGAATTATGTCGTGTTAATAAGCGGAGTGTTTTTATACGTAATAAATATGTGCTGTTTTCTCACCTCATACACTTTCACATGCAGTGATGAACTGCAGGCATGACAATGTGTTTTGTATACAAGCGCCATTTGTAGCACACATAGGTTTATAGAAGGGTGTGGGTTGTAAATTAATATATCAGTTAACTGTGGAATGTGGTTAAGCGAACAAAAAGATGTTGGCATGTTGAGCAGAATTTATTTATTTATTTAGGGCATCAACCGGTGCCTTATCTGCATAATAACAGCTTCTCAATTGCCATACAAAAACGTGGTGTGAGAGTGTGTGGAACTGAGGAACCACTGAGGGATACAGCATTATTTGTACAAGTTCTCTTTGCGAAATGGTGATGGTGTACTGCTTCTTTCTATGCCACTTTGTGAGCCCATGGCAAGCCAGAGATCTCAATGTAATGAAATATTTAATTTTGCTTGATTTCTTTATTTATTTATTACCTGTAATAAAGAAAGCAATACCTTTACATCTATTTACAATACATGAAAATAAGCAGCAGTGGTTCGAAAAAAAGTGAAAAAATAAAAATTAATTGCTATTGAATATTAGGTAATACACAAAGGAAGTAAGATATTAATGAAAACACAATTATTGAGACTTGCAGTATGATGTCACATGATTCACGTATACACTGCAACTAGTACGCTATATACTTGAAAAAAATGCATATATGCATGTCAATATTTGCCTTTATATGTGTCATACATGTCAATTTGATCACTTGCAGTTTGATTATGTCATCATTAGATTTATGGGCTTCCAATTATGTTCTTGAGTAGCTAATTGTCTTAGAATCTGTGTAGCACTCCCGCCGTTTGCGAATATATAAGGAGTCCTGTTGGCCATAATTTCCCTTTACAGGCCAAGTAGACATATTGTACACGGTAATATGCAATATTGCAATTTTATTTCAGGTTTCATCAACAGGCCCTCATTGAGGTGAAGATATTAGACCACTTGAAGAAAAGGACAAGGACCAGTATCACAATGTCATACACATGTATGACTATTTCTACTTTAGGAACCACTTATGCATCACGTTGAGCTTATGGGGTGAGTGACCTTTCTCACAACACAGCTTTGCATGCTTCTTGTTTACATTAAGCAACGATTGCATTACATCGTTATGGCTACATTGCATAGCATATACAAAGCTGCTAGGCAAAGTGGTTATTTACAGTTGGTGACAAACCAAAAATTACAATTATGCCCTGCCTATGTCAGCAACAGCCCGAGATTACAGTAGCATGAGTACTGCTGTCCAACTCAAAGAGAATTTGTATAGAGTTGCTATGCCTTAATCGTATACATTAGCTGATTTCTGAGACATCAAGTGCTTTCGTGTGCTGCAAAATCAGTTCTGCAGAATCCCGCAATGTGGCGGAAGGGTTAAGAAGGAAATTGACAACCACCTGTTTGTAGCACGAAGCCACAAGGAAATTCCACACGGATTTCTCAGAAAGAAAGCTTCATGGTTGCCGAAAAATTCGTCCTGGTTCGGGAGATCGTACCCGGGACCAACGCCTTTCCGGGGTGGTCGCTCTACCAATTGAGCTAACCAGGAAGCTAGCAATTGGCAGCGCGAGGGCGAATTCATCATCATTTTTTGTACAGTTATTTAGTATGGTCAGTTTTGCTGCACAGATCTACCTTTTGTGTGTGGTATTAGTATCAAACTTTAACGTCCTGACAAATTTTATAGGACAGCAGATGCACCACGGTTTTGTGCGATGTCAGCCATTCCATTTTTAGTTGTGCTTGTCAATTAGCAATTCTGGAAGTGAAACAAAATTTTACTGCCAGTAATTGTATCCAGTATGTGTTGAAAAGCATAAGCCTGCATAATTCTGTTCACAATATTTTGTTCACTGAATTGCGTATATATATACATATATATATATATAGTATACTTTAAAAACAGTCGCACACACTACAGGTGTTCCAAGTTGAATACACAGAAAATGCTGATTGTGGTTTCATTGATGCATACACGAAATGATGAGCACATAAAACTAACACTGAAAAAAGCGTGTGTCAACAGTCGATGGAGTCATTTAAAGTTTTCAAGAAGTGCACCCTTTCCAAAGGGTTCACTCAATTCAATTAAAAAACAACAAAGCAATGCATTGTGCTACATTATAGTACATGGTGCTTTGAAATGTTCATGCAGAATGAACCTCTACGAGCTTGTCAAGAACAACAGCTACCAGGGCTTCAGTCTGAATCTCATCAGGAGGTTTGCCTACTCGCTCGTGCAATGCCTACGGCTCCTCCACCGGGAGAAGATTATACACTGTGATCTCAAGCCTGTAAGTGGACACAGAGCAGCACTCGTAATGTAATGCACACCCTCATAAGTGTCAATTCCGTGGCTTTGATCTCTGAACTGTACATATAGTGCAGCAAAAGCTAAGCTACGGGTCGTGTCAGCCAATCGAAAGAGAAGCAGATAACGGCTTTGCACTCTACCACTCTAAGTGCTCTCGATTTTAATGCTGACTGAATGAAAGCATCATGGAAGCATTAGTAGCACATTTCCACGTGCTTCTTCAGAACACATGGCTCATGTTTCGCTACCGTTGAACGAATACGGGAAATCGATTGAAGGGCCAATTTTTTCTAGACACACGCCATATGAAAAACAACATAGTATAATGAAGCTAAGGAGAGCTAGAATAGAGGGTCTTCTTTGTACTTTTTTTTGAGGTGAAGTAAGATGATATAAACAAAATTGAAGCATATGAAAACGTAACTGCCAGATGTGAGCCAAACCCCACAACCTTTGCATATCACATGGCTGTCATACGGCCTGTTGCATGAATTGGTGAGATGGAGTACAGTTAGGTTATTGCGTGTGCTGCCCACAGTGAAATGATACGCTGTTCTTCCATTGCTTACACAGGAAAATATTCTCTCACAGCAAAGGGCAGCAGCGCCATCAAGGTGATAGACGTTGGCAGCTCCTGCTTTGTACACCAAAGGGTCTACACGTATATCCAGTCCCGGTTCTACCCCGCTCGCCAGAGGTGAGTCCATTGTCCATATCCGTGTTCACCTGACTATCCTTTACCACACAGCATAGAATTTTTAAAGAAAGCTCATCGCTTTGTTGGTATCATGCTTTTACAGCGAGCTGATCTGCAATCTTCTATCTAGTCTGTGAACAATGATTATCAGCATCAGTGAGCGATGATTTGTGTTAATTGCTCAAAGAAAAAAAAAGAAAACAGGCACGATCATCGTACAGTGACGAAAAAATCCTGCACAGAACCTCCCTAGTTACTGTCAACTGAGATCAGGGTAATATTGAAAAGATGAATGAGTGCTAAATGAAATTACAAATCGTGCAGAAGCAAATACACAGGAGAAACACTCATTAATGTTTTCCAAAGGTGTAGCCAGAATTTTTTTTGCAGGGAGCGGGAGGGGAATGTCGACTCCTCCCGTTACTTATGTTTGCTGTGTTTGTATGCGAGTACATATATACACACACAAATTGTAAAAATTTCAGGGGCAGGCGGAGGTTGAGCCCCCACCATCGAGCATCCCAATCCACTTCCCCTGGGCTATGCCACTGGTGTTTTTCCTACAATGTGAACCAAGCTCAGCAAGAAGGAATTAGCGAACGCAATTAAATAACAGCTCAGCTCAACGCCTGTTTGAGAGCTTCGCAGGGTGGTAATTCAAACTAGATGGTTATTCACAATCGTCTAGAAGAATGCATTAGCATGAACAAACCGTGGACATAACACTCACTCTGGTTGAAAGTGGGTAAAATGAAAGAATGCGCTTAAGTATGGCTTATTATGCTAACTTCGCATGCAAAGCGCGACAGTTTGTTCAGTGCCAATCAGTCACAACTTATGTGTTTTATTGAAGTTACATTTAGCGTGGGATAGGACTCTGAAAAATGCTACTGCCTTGGTCCAGAACTTGTCCTATAACGTCTCTACTTACTGCTTTGCATTCCTACATTAGCTAGGTGATGTAAAGTTGAAAGTTTTGTCTCTTGAGCATGCAGCAGTTATCGCTGGCATTCAAAGTGGTTGTATAGCTGTTGCCACTTTAATTTCAAAAGGCAACGACGCGTCATTTGTCATTTTGCATCCCTTAATCGTTACACGAACACAGGTGATCCTGGGCCTTCCGTACGGTACCGCCATTGACATCTGGAGCCTGGTTGTATACTTGCTGAGCTGTACACGGGCTTCCCTTGTTTCCGGGCGAACACGAGGCCGACCAGCTGGCCTGCATAATGGAGGTGCTTGGCCTGCCACCACCTGCGTCCTCGAGCTGGCAACACGCAGGAGGCTCTTCTTCGGTCAGGAGCACCACTTTTAAATCTTGTGCCCTAATATGTATTTTAACCTGAGCGAAAGAAGGGGAATTTTAAGGGCTTGTAACCAACAGAAAATCTAGCCAAAGAAAGTATAGGGATGTCATTTGCCTAGGTCGGCAAAAAATGTGGGGGCTCACTCAGACTGATTCATGCAATATATTTTGCCTTTAGGGCTCACTCGGACTCAGACTCACCGAAATTTTCCTCATTCGGACTCCCTCTGACTCGGACTCACTGAAATTTTTCTCAACCAGGCTCACTCGCACTCAAATTCACCAAAATATTGCTCGCTCGAATTCACTCAGACTCGCGGCTCGTTCTGAGTCTGAGTGAGTTTACTCAGGAGTCCTTAGCCTGTAATAAACTTTTCAACCATAGTGTCAACCCTCTTAACATCATATCCCATATAACTAGTAGTCTTCTACTTGGCGCGTTTTGATCTCATACCTTGAAATCGAGTTGTCAATGGTTACAATCCAGTAAGGATCGATATTTTTATCGAAAGAGATGACTCACACGAGCTATTTTTTACCAATAACTTCCCATGAAAGATTTGACAGAGGGAGGTCGAACCCCCTCCCCTCTGCCCCCCTCCACAACTCACGCTCTGATTAATAAATATGAGGTGGCGTATGAAACGCCAGTGCTTTGAAGTATGTGTGAGCAGACGTGAGCGTAAACGTGAGTCATCAGATGGCGTATGAACGCCAGCTAGTGCTTTGAAGTATGTGTGAGCAGACGTGAGCGTAAACGTGAGTCATCATAAGCTTAATAGTAATGCTGAAAGTTGAGTGGCACAGACCATAGGTCGGCAAAAAATTTGGAGCTCCCTCAGACTCACATGAATATATTGCGCCGTTAGGGCTCACTCAGACTGACTCACCAAAATTTTTCTCAACAGGACTCACTCGGACTCAAGACTCACGAACTATTAATCAGCCTTATGACTCAGACACAAGGCTCGATCTGAGTCTGAATGAGTCTGAGTGAGTCTAACTCATGAGTGAGTTTGCCGACATATGGCTATTTGGAGTAATTGGGATATAAATGCGAAGAAATTAAAGTGGATGAAAAGACAACTTGCATGCGGCAGGGACCGAACCTACAACTTCAGATACGCGCCCGATGCTCTACCAATTGAGCTACGGTGGCGATCGTCCTCCCGTACACTTCATCGGCATATCTGCGCATTTTAACCTGGGGTGTTACCGTATAAACCGTGTAAGGGCCGCACTTTTTTTTCAAGAAATGAGGGCCAATTTTCAGGGTGCGGCCCATACACGCGACATTTTTTTTTAAAGTAAAAACGCACCAGTTAGCGAACGAAGAGCGTTTATTGCAGTATACGACATTTATTGCGACATACGTGCTCAATCGTCGTCACTCGGCGAGTCCTCAGACTTGGAGTCCGAGATGAGATGGCGTGCTGCGAAGCGCCGCGTCACCCCACAAGCAGTCATCTTCCGTGCCATCCAGCTGTTAGATATCCGGCGACTTTAAAACTTCGGGACACAATGTCCGTCGACACCGAGCTCCACGCAGATAGGATCCACCCAAGTACAGTCGCCAAGGCTAGTTCCTTCACACGCAGCATGTCCGCTGTGAGCGCAAGACCATCATTCCGCACTTCAGTCATAGCGGGAGCAAGTCTTCTTCCAAATCGGGAAACTTGTACTCTCTCTCCTCGTAATAGTGCGCCTTGGTAGTGCTGTTAGGTGTTTCGCAAGGCTCCTTTTTGGCACACCAACGTCGAACACACTTCTCGTCAACGTCGAATTTTCTGCCGGCGACACGTTTCCCATGCTCGAGAGCATACTCGATCACCTTCAACTTATAGCCAGCAGTGTAGCTATTCAGGTACTTGCCGATCTTGCCAAAACGTGAACGCCGGTAGAAAACAAGCTAGCACGAAGTCATCGAACAGTGCAGAAAACTACAGCAAGTGGCTGGCTGACTGCACAAACCGAACAACGCGAACGCTAGTACACCATACGACACGCCATGCCAAAGTTGGTGATGCTAATGCCGAATGGATAGCGCCGATAGCGCGTTTGTATGAGATGTGAGAAGAAAGGATAAATCCTACTTAACCTTTGGTTGGCGGTCTATGATACTAATAAAAAGTTAAATTTTTAGCCCCTTCACGAACATCTTAACACGAATAAGATCCAAAAATAATAAATATACTCTGGTGACGATGATGATGGTTGCGTTCCTTGCGCCATCTATCGACTACGCCTAGAAGCTTACGCGCGCGCGCATTTTGAATACGTATTGGTTGAGGAAAGTGTGGGTGCGGCCCGTACGCGGATTTTTTTTTTTTTAGAATAGCACTTCAAAAAAAACGGGGTGCGGCCCTTACACGGGTGCGGCCCTTACACGCGTTTATACGGTAGTCAGCATCGCTCATAGCCATGAGACGAGTGTGCAACACCTTTTTTTTTTGTCTTCTGGCATCGTGATGTCAGAAGAACCTACAGCGTATATGCGAATTACAAGCAGACTCACATAATTTCATCCACTACGGTAGCTCATCTGCAGCTGTGGTGTGCGGTGTTGAGTTCAAAGTCATAAGTTCAAACCTCGATATGACGCGCTATAGCGAATCGTCGGCATGCATTGATGTGGAAGCCAGTGCACACATGCACTCACTGTGAGACCTATTAAAGTATCAAGAAACTTTGCGCAATCCTATAATTTAAAGCGACATGCTATATAATTTCCTACGAAGAACCAGTTGGCAACATTTGGCCTGCTTCCTAACTGCTTCCAAGTTGCTTCCAAGTTGGCTTGCTTCCTAACATCTGTAGGAATTGGCATCTGCCACTTTATTTTTACATAGCTCAAAAATCATTGATAATAAAGGAGTCTCATTGTTTTGAAAAAACACTGTCCCCAATACTCAGGTGTGCTAGAGTGGAGTGCACCTGATTTTAGGACATTTTCATATTAAGTGCTTCCTATATAGTACCCGAGAAGCTTGCAGCTCTTGCGAAGGATATATCAACACTTAATGTTTTTAGGCTTTCAAAAGCAAAGAACAATTTGTTACACAAAGCAAATGTCTGTTTTTTACTTATGTATAAATGTTAACCAGTTAACCATTTGCATCAGCGTCGTCCTTCACTTTTCGTTGCGGGGCCTTAGCTAAAAACAATAACGTAAACAGCACAACTATGCCCATGTAGCCTTTCAGTTGTCGAAACTACCTTTACTGGAGTTTAGAACTTCAGGGCTTGTCTTCATGCTTGTCCTATTTTTCTTTTCTCTTTTAGACTCAAGAACGTTCCTCGTCTAACTCAGAACAGCAAAGGAAAGAAGCGAAGACCAAACTCGAAAACGCTTGCTGCTGTTTTAGGCTGCAATGACGAGGAGTTCATCGACTTCCTTTCCCTTTGCCTCGTGTGAGTAACTGACCATTTTTTTTTTCTTGATCTGTTAGTTTAATTTTCAGTAATGTGGCGACCAATTCAATTCACCTCTAAAATAATGTAGCGGGAGCACTTCACCCTTTCAGGCATTTATAATGACAAATACGTATTGTGCTGCCTAGGCTGAAATGAGAAAAACTTCACTGGTTAGTCTATGAGCAATAGTGGCACCCTATGGGATGATATGCATGTGCATAAGCTCAAGAGAGTGGTGAAAATGCCTCGCAAATTAATGAAAATACTACAGCAAAGGAAACACATTGAAACTGCAGGTTCACACATCTGTCTCATGTGACCGAAAGTTGTACAGCTAACTTCTCACTTTGTGAACAAAAAGGTGGAACCCACACCCGAGTTACCCCTGATGAGGCACTGAGGCACTCCTGGCTGGCCATGCCAAGGACTCTAGGCAAATCTACAAACAGTGCAGGCCATCACTGTTAAGGGACGGAAACAGGCCAAGTGTTCGACAGATTTTTCTTCGCTACGTTTTCTTTGCTGCATTTTCTTAGCCACTTGAGCAATCATACATATAATCTGCATACCTACAACCCTGTGAGAGGGAAACATGTCTCAAAGGCTGGCTGCATGTACATAAGTAACATCACGAGACTACTCTAATAACGTAATATTGTTGTACAGTTCTTGGCACATTCACAGTACCCAGGAATTTGGAACTGTTTTTTTTTAGAGCGCAGCTCTTAGGCGCCTGTTCCTGCATCAAGTGGCATTGCCATTGTCATCGGCGTAACCAATAAAGCGAATGAGGACGAAAGAGGGCGAACATGAAGTCTATCAATATATCACTAGCCACTGGCCCCTAACCTCGCTTTATTCCTCTGTCACGTGCGCTGGCCCATCGTCGGAGCTCGTGCACTGTGGCTTGTGCACTGTGCACTCGGCATGTGCACTGTGGCTGGCTCACTTGTCATAACGGGCTGTCACGCTTTCGCTTGGTTCGTGACGCCTGCATTGCACGAGTGGTGCACGTAGCATTCGAGCGCTGGCAGTTTCTGTGGCAATGTGTTACAAATGTTACATTGCTACAACTGTGGATAGCCAAACTTCAAACACAGTTGGCACTGCCCCAACACGAAGCTGTGCTCAGGATTCGTGTTAGCACTATCGTAGTCCGGTTAATTTTTTATTGAGAAAGATGTGATGTGTTATACCAGTCATCGTGGCATGAAATGGTATGTCCTCTCATACAGCTAACGTCATTTCTGGTACATCACATAAACCTTTTGTTTGAAGAGTATCTCATATGCATTTAATTTTCATTTTTTTATATACGAAACAGAGGAAACACAATACCACTGGCAGCAGGAAATGAATTATCGAGTGCCACTAAAGCATTGACATTTACCCAAGCCAATTAATTGCAGCTTAACATATAATCAATATGTAGCAGTGGCAGCATTGACAATAAAAGTGATGGCTGCACTGCACTTACGATGATGGCTACATGATGATACATGACATTATGATTACATGATGAAATAAATCAGCAGAGACAAATGGCATCCTTTTTTAAATGTTTTTCTGCTAAAAGAAAATGAGATGATGGTAGTCGAAAACAGACACCACAAATTTGGCTGAAATATCCTTAATGGTTTTTGTCGCCATTTGGAAGTTCATGTTTTCACCAACAATCATACAATGGAAGCTAACGCTTGCTGAAATAAAGAAACAATAAGATGACGGATTCGTATTTATCACAAAGAAGAATGGCAGGAAATCTGAAGGAAAAGCATACGCACCAGATATGGAAAAAAATGTGCAACACACACGTGTGAGACAATTAAGTGTCCACTCGGTGCACCTATTGAGCTATCGCAAATGTGTCCAGAGAATCTGCTCGCGGTCTTGTTGGTACATATTCTTGGCTACTATGGCTGTGCAGCACAAATAAATGGAGGCCGGAAAGTAATGCAGAACTTACGTGTACGAGCACGTATTAAAAAACATGGCTGATCCCTCATAGGAATAATATCGGTATACCACGAAAGTAAAACGTGTCTTCGCAGACGTAGTTTAGCGCTTGTTGTGCACTGTTTCGCCCGAGGTCGAAGGAATGAATGCTATATAGCAACAAGTTGTAATTTCACGCGAAGAACGGCAAGCAGCTCGAAACTTGCAACGCGCTGCTCAAGCAGAAAGGGCGCACGGAACGAACATACACAGAATGAGCGCGAACTAACAACTGTCACAGCTCGACAGTTAAAGGGGTCATGAAGCACCCCTTGGGCTGATTGAAAAAACACATCCTGCGGAAAGCTGACACGGCTATGAACTGCTCTGCCAAATATTACAGTCGTGCGCGCCGCGTAATGGCCACAAGCGGAGCGCGAAGTTGCCGTTTCCCCAGGCACCCTCTTTTCAAACAGAGGCCGGTTCTCACTCTCGTCGGTGGGCGGGGCGTCTGTCCGCTGTACGTCGCAAAGATAAGTGTTCTCAATATTCTAGAACACTATAGCAAAGACATAGCATGCTTATTGGCCGATAGCCGACTAAATCGAGAGCGGCGTTCGGATCAGATGCGCTTCTTGCCGCGGAATGCCGCACTTGCCGGCGCCGCACTCGCGCAAGCGAATCACAGCGGGAGAGCGATCGCGTTTCATGACGCGCGCTGGCGTAACTTCTTTCCCCCATGCCATCCTCCCTGTCTAGCTTCCAGTGCGCTCGTCGGCACGAGAAAAGAGAGAAAGCGCTGGGAGCGTGCGCCAAACCCCCGTAACTCCGCTGATTCTTGACGGATTCGAGAAATTTTTGCGGCAATCGATTCGGGAGGCAGTACACTCCGATACTGAGGCCATTAGATCATTACTTGGAAAAGTGGTTCATGACCCCTTTAAAGCGCGCTGGTCAAATAATAAGGAGGATGCACGAAACGAACGCACAAGTATACACGGGATGAGCGCGAACTGTCACAGTTGTAACTATTTGTTCGTGAGCAGCGCGCTCCTTTCGCAAAAGCGGCCTGCAGTGAGCGAAGTGACCTTCGTGCTCGTACTTCAACGCAAACTTGCGGTACGTGAGAGCTAGCGCAGACGTACAAATAAGCGCGCACGCACGAGCGACTACGCCCTGTAGAGGCGCACGCTCACTCAACGCCTGGGGAGACGATCGCGCTCCCTTCTAGAGTTACTGTATACCTACTTTTAGGTAGCAGAGTTGCGCATAGGTCTGGCTATCACTACCTCCACCCGCGTAAAGCCGCACTCCGTTTTTGCAGGCGACATGCCTACCGTGTCGCCGATTAACATGTCTGGCGTGTCGAAGACCGGCGATAACATTTGTCGATGATTAGTTGAACTCAGTGCAGCGGCGGGTCGAGAAATACGAAAGTTGGCCCGGGGTCAGCTTCTCCGCAATGCATGGTGCTAGCGCCGTTTGGAAAGCAGATGCGCAACTCTGCTACACCAAGGTAGCATATACAGTAACTCTATAGAAGGGAGACTCCCTTCTAGAGTAATTACTGTATATGCTACAGTAACTCTACTCCCTTCGAGCCCATCGCGCCATCTCGCTAGTGATACGAAAACACGCTGAGTACCCCGATCTCTGAGTACCGCCACTGGCAAATGGTGTATATAATAGCATGCCAGTATGCGAAGAATGTGTTGTCTGTGGCGGAGTCGTTTCGCGCTGCACGCTTGGGATCGAGGGGTCGTAAGTTCGACTCCCGCTGGCAAAACATTTTGTTCTAGGTTTTCTTTGCTCTACGTTTGTCTTTATATTTTACAACGTCATATCCGTGACGGAAATGCGTCAGTGGAGCCGTAGTGGACCCCGGCATAAACACTTTCGTGTAAAAAAAGCATTGAAATGAACCTTTAATACATGCAAATGTCTTATCACAATGAAATGTTTCAAAGTTTTGCCCAAAAAGAAATTGCCTTTCTTTATCTTATGCTTAATAAATGCAGTCTACACAGATAGTCTTTAGAGCATCCCCAAGTTCACGTTGTCTGCGTGTTCATTTCTTGTCTCCATTGATTTGCACTGCACAAACTCAATACTTATAGTAGGATACAACTTTAGAAGTCCGCGGCATTTCCTCCTCAAAGGCGGATGCACACAAGCCTGCAGCAATGGGCATGCACTCCGACAGAGTTGTTGAGCTGGATGGTCGGTGGCCTTTGGAGAACACTGCGGAGTGCATGAGCGGGACTATTCCTTTTTGCAGAGGCGGCCGGCTGCCACGCTTTGGTCATCTGGGTGGGGCCTCTACGGACTTCTCAAGTTGTATCCGACTATATAGTAACTGTTGAGTTCGCATGGTGTACAGATCTTAAAAGGTCTCCTCTTTCTCGTTGCCCTTCTTGGGTAGTGCTGCAGGGCAATGTAGCCACAGTGCAAGTAACAGCATGGTAAACTGAGCCTTAGTCCATTTTTCAAGCTTGAGCAACATGGCTCAGATGTTCCTGCTTTTCTCTCATTTCTGATAAATACAGGCAGCTTATCAAACTCCTATAAGGTCTACAAGTGTGCCAGGCCAACAGAGCAGAAGATTACGGAGCAGAGGAAAGCCACTACATCTAGCAGTGACACGAGCGCCTCATCTGAGGAGTCCCGTGAGTACCCGCAGATATTCCCTTCTAAGATGCACTCGTTGGTTTCTGGACAATGCACACTTGTGGCATCTTCAACGAATAGCACTGGTGCGCCCAGACGCTACAATGATTAGACGAAACTTTGCACGGCCTCCTGGCGCACCGCTGCAATTGGTCGAAGATGCCCTCAGGACAGAAGGCCTAAACAACAGAACGTCCTAGAACAGAAGGCCTAAAGCTGACGGAGTTCTTCCTTGGAATCTATTCTTAATAGGGAGCAAGTGGTGATGTTTTGTAGGAACTTCATTTTTAGGGAAACTCTTGCACGTATATTAAAGCAGACAGCATATGCCTATACAATGCAACCTTTGGTTTAATACATATACAGTATTGCCTTATTCTTTTTTGGCCCTAAATTTCATGCAATGCCTGCAAGTTTTCATTGTGCCACACATTAATTTTGGCAGTTATTTGCTGATAGTATATTTGGCAGTTACCACTGTGGTAGCTTACGGTCGGCAAAGATGTGCTGCTAAGCTCGAAGAAGCAGTTTGATTCCCGGTCATGGCAGCTGCACTTAAATGGAGGTGAAATGAAAAAAACAACATCGATGTGCATGATATGGTGCACATTAAAGGACCTCGGGGTACTCCAAATTATTCCAAAGTTTCTCACTACTGCATGCCTTGCTCATAATGACATCACGGTTTGGCACTTAAAAACAGAAATTAAGTTTTTTTTCATTAAAGTTTACCCATTCATTCATTCATTCATTTCATTCATTCATCATTCATTCATTCATTCATTCATCATTCATTCATTCATCATTCATAGTACAGTAGAAACCCTCCCTTATGCTTTTCAAAAGACTGCAAAAAAAAAGAAAAGCAGTAGCTGAAAAATGTATAACACAAACATTTGGTTAAAATCAGGAAACATATTGCTGCTAAATAATAAAACAGACCCATTCCACATAGCTCTGCTTCAAAAGAATGTACTCATCGGTTTATGGCTAAAAGAAGTCTGATGGAAGTCCGGTGTTCCTTTTGCACCTCTTGTGGTGTTGTGGCAGTACACATTGCCAAACTCATTGACGTACCTTCTCTAGCATATCCAGCATTGTGGATATGCTGAGCACTGGGGATGCATGAAAAGGGGATTGTAATTCATAGGTGTCAATAGATTCCTTGCTGGGACCAGACGCCAGAGATGTTATGCCTGGGAAGAACACAGAAGTGGGTAATTCAAAAGCGGGGTTCTACTGTACTCGGCAGTTTCGCCATTGGTGTACTATATACATTAAAGGGACACTAAAATGAAACAATGAATCGGTTTAGATTGATAAATTTTACATTGGAAACACTAATGTTGTTAATTTCTCCATCACAGTCGTATCAATAGGGGAGAAAATCGAGGTCAAGGTTTCACTGTTAAATATCGTGCCGAAAGCTCCACATGTCATGGATTTCAAAGTGAATTTTTCGTATTTTGTCAACATTGGTTCAACGAAATTCGTTGAAACATGGTATGTTAAGTCTCTGGCCCCCTCAGAGGGCCATGTACTAATTTTTACTGATTAGGAGCTACGTAAGCCTTAGTAGACGCCGTCAAAATCTATGACATCACGGTGATTAGCGCAGAAATTTCAAGGTGGTGTCGCCTACCGCATTTTCTTTTTGCGCATTCTAACTTACCAAGCGTTTTCTCATGGCAAGCATGGTAATGTTGGCATTGCGAAAGAGTACTTTACCAGTATGAGAAAAATCGTTTTCTCTTTAGTGTCCCTCTAATGTACCAAGAAGACCTCGCAGTTCCATCATGCAAATCCTTCTGTGAATTTTTTTTCTTGGAGGTGTAGCCCGCTTCGGCCAAGTAGCTCTGGTAGCCACTGTGGTAGCATCAGCAACGGTCAAAAGTCC